>NC_061124.1:6485516-6793175 GCF_905220365.1 Vanessa cardui
TTGTAAATTCATATGACCTAATATATTCGTCAATTTGAGGCGTCGATTTACATGCACTTGGTCTCTCTGACGCGTGAATCTATAGCGACGAATAGCGTCGAATGGCGCGATAGGGAGCTATTTCTATTCATCGTGTAAATCGGCAGTAATCGGTTTTAATTTCATTCCATTGCATTTTCCGATGCTACATCTAATTTGTGTCGTACTATACAGTACGAGTCGTATGAATACGAGTCATATGATATTACAAGTTATTACATTTGTACAAAGACCATATTCGCATGAGAAATAAATATTGATAATTTGAGATAGCGTACTTAATTCGGATGTGATCGGTTTTACGAATTTTGCCGATGCGACATCTAAGTTGTGTCGTATAGACCGCGTCGTGTAAAAAGAACGCTGGAAGAAAGCGGAGGGGGTGTGCTTGCGCATGTGTACTATCGAGCAAGAAAGTACTAGGCATATTGTTTATTTTTAAAGTAGCCTCGCTCGCGGGTTGACAATTAAATTTTGATAGGCACACCATAGGCAGGCTTTGTTCAGTTCTTTTATTTTTGCCGCTAGTTAGAAAGACAGTAAGAAATTCCGAATCTTTTGAACCTTTTAATATTTAGATTCGAACCAATCTATAAAACAGACCACCATTTTATAGATTGTTATAAATTATTATCAACTGCATTAATATCATCCTCTCTCTTCATAAAACAATTTACGTCATAAATATTATTTCTTTCTTTCCTATGTAAAATCATTTCGTAATAAAAACTTTTTTGCGTGATGGTATTTTGAGAACAAACGTAACGTGGACACAGCGTGGATAGCAAAGGTCGACTGACGAACCAATAGCGCACCGGCGAGCATGCGGCGCTTGACCCGCCGCACCTCATACCACCAAATTGACCGATAAATAGTCTAGTGCGCAGGTTGACTGCTAGCGTTCTTTTTACATGACGCGAGCTATACTGTACGCACTTGTCGAGCGTCTCCCAGAAGGCGAGCAGCGCGGCGCGGTCGAGATGGCGCTTGGTGCGGCTGAGGTTGAGCACCGTCACCGCCCAGCGCGCCACGTTCGCGTCCAGCTTCATCTCGTCGAACTTCAGGTGGAAGGCGCATACTGTCGAGGGGAAATAAACCGTCAGAAAGGTCAGAAAATGACATTGTTTAAGCTGAAACGCGGCTGTATTGTGTCTTCTTTAAGTTAATTATTAAAATGACTAATCCAGAACAAACGAGGTAAAAAAGCAAGTGACGTCATCAGAAGCCCGACCAATCAGGAGCGTTTTGTGTCACGTGACAAACGTTTAAAGAAATACATTTTCGTTTATGGATTTTTGAATAACTTAATTATTATTTTCAGCTTTCTTTAATTAATAAACATTTTTAAACTCATAATATATACTGATTAAAACAATTGATAATTATCAAACATTAGTGAGAAACGAATGAGCAACTAAACCACTGAAGTCTTATTAGCTGATTAGTTAGTCAGATTTTTATTTAAATTTAGAAGACATATTATTTACTTACTATTAGCAAAGATCTGAACAGGGTTTCCATCCCATGGCCAGCCTTTGAACTGCCATGCCGGGCCTTGGACGAATACAGCAACCACTCTATCCCATTCCGCAGCAGATAACCTCGCTGGGTTGTCTACTACTCGATAAGGTACCTGTATCGATTCATATAAAACAAGTGTATATAAGTACATATGCCACATTCAATTCTCCATTTTGAAGATATTTTTAGTATTATTTAGAGCTAATTATATACTTTGTATTTAACATATAGACATAACATTCACGAAAATACACCTGTCTAGTAGTTCGGAGAGTTCATTATGAATCTTGACATTATAATTTTTACTTATAGTAAATACTATGCACATCGTCGTATGCATGATGCTTGAGCTGAGTTGAGATGTATGAGCTGCATGATGCATCGTATGATTCATACAAGTTTCTTATTTTTAACTTTTTTAAATTTCAGTTTGGTCGGAAAGTTTGTTTGGAGGTTTCCATCATTTGGCATGTGAATTATGACCAGCAAAGTTGCATCCGCAACGCTTTGTTTTATCCAGTACGGATCAGATTTATTCGTTCACGAAAACGTCCTCCACGATAAATTAAATATTCTTTAACAAAATCAACAAATATAATCTAATTCGTACTTTTTGCTCTCTCTCTCTCTCTCTCTCTCTCTTGGTCGTCTCACTCACACTAAGAAAACTCGTAAGCACGTGCGTCACTCACGCATACCATACAATGAACACGCCGATTATAATGTAACGTGGAGAAACGCGCCTTCGTTAGTGTATTATGTATACAAATAATCGCTAACTAAGCTATAGTTATAAAAGTAGGGACGGCGTGACAGCCCTGACACGGGATCACTGATGACACGGCCTTGCATGCGCGACTAATTCGATAGCGATTGTTTTCTTTTTAATAAATACTTTTCACACAAGGATTTTTAGTAAACCAAATGGTTTTTAATGGTTGAATTTTCTGATAGCAATGGCTAAAGTTAACTTTTTTTAGTGACGAAGATGCCTTTTTTTTTGGAATAAGTTTGCGGACGAGCATATGGGCCAACTGATGGTAAGTGGTCACAATCAGCCATAGGCAATGACGCTGTAAAAAATATTAACTATTCCTTACATCGTCAATGCGCCACCAACCTTGGGAACAAAGATGCTATGTCTCTTGTGCCTGTAGTTACACTGGCTCACTCACCCTTCAAACCGTAACACAACAATACTGCTGTTGTTTAGCGGTAGAATATCTGATGAGTGGGTGGTACCTACCCAGGCGGACTTGCATAAAGTTCTACCAACAAGTGAATTTAATAATCACTTAAAAGAGAGAAAGGTAGTAACGAAATTGATATTAAGGAAAAAAACATTTTACAAACCGTTATCGTAGTCGCATTATTTGGTACTTGATCACCGGTGGGACCTTTCCTTCTTTGTAATAATACTTCATTTTCCCGAACTGATCCTTCTGCTTTCTTCTGCTCAACTGGTACAAATCTGTTAAATGATTACTGTATATTGGCTTTTTGAAGTTTTGCAAACATTTTTATCATTAATTGAAAGGAGAGTATTTTATTTTCCTCTGGAATAGCTGGGACAAAAAACAGTCCATATAATTAAATTAAACAATATTTTTTTCAGTAAATTCAACTGGAGCATTAGCAATTAGCCTTATTTACTGTACCAAATAATATACATATATTCGAATAACGAACTGTGACAGCTTGATTTAACAAAACAAAACATGTTTGAAAAGCATGACATTCCAGTTGGTTTTTCCTATTAACGGCTCTGGGTGAAAAAAATTACTGACTGTTGTTATAAAAATAACAAATATTACTAATTTAATGTTAACAATTACTATAAATAAAGCATCTGTTCATCATATAAAACAAGGCATGGTATTGGACAGACTTACAGACAAAATATAAAAATAAGTGCTCACTTATGAATTTGAGTAAATTAGTTTTTTATAAATCACAGATAAAGACACTTGAAAATTGGTAATTTGTATCAATATCAAATTGCAAGTTCAAATTATGCACTTATCATGTTTCATACGTCACATGCAGTGATTAGCAACAGTGTGTTCCATATCAGTAAATAAAATGTAAACAAAAGTTCAATCCTCATAATTTAGTAAAGTTTCTTTATATTTTATATTGGTTTCTAAATTCTGAGCGATTTATATAAATGCATGTATTCATCAATCAAAATAATATCTACTTGATCTACTGTTTATCTATGTTATTTATAGACATTTTACTTTGGGACTTCGGTTCACATAGTTTAAAATAGCTCTCAACCAGTAAGACAATGTAGCATTACTCCATAATAAATAACATAAACGAAGCTATTAAAGTTACCAATACAATAATATTAGGTGTATGCAAATGCATACTTTTCCTACATGTCGTAATATAAAGTGCATACAAATGCATACTTTTCATGCATGTCGTAATATAGAATAAAACAGACGTTACACACTTGAGTTCCTGGAGCATGTCCTTGACGTTGTACATGGTGATGAGCGAGGTTGCGGCGGCGGGGATGATGATGATGGGCGTGCGCGAGGGCCGCTTGCCGCCCGCCGGGGGGCGCGCCGCCGTCACCGGCAGAAGCTCCCGCCGCGGGGTGCCGCCCGCCGCGCCGCTCTCTGAGACACATTGACAACATCATTCTAATATTCTAAAGTTCTTGAACATGTTGGAGTCGAGATGGCCCAGTTGTTAGAACGCGTGCATCTTACCCGATGATTGCGGGTTCATATACAAGCACCACTATATATATGTGCTTAATTGTGTTTATAATTCATCTCGTGCTCGGCGGTGAAGGAAAACATCGTGGGGAAACCTGCATGTGTCTAATTTCATCGAAATTCCGCCACATGTGCATTCCACCAAACCGCATTGGATCAGCGTGGTGGAATATGTTCCAAACCCTCTCCTTAATGGAAGAGGAGGCCTTATCTCAGCAGTGGGTAATTTACAGGCTGTTACTTTACTTACTTTTTACTTTTTAGTTATTACGGATTTTAATCGCGTATATTAATTATTTTGGACATCCCGACGTTTCGAGCACTTTACAGCGTTCGTGGTCACGGGTAGACTTTATTCTAATCTTCTTTAACATGTTGACATAAATACTGAACAAAAACATCTAAACATCATGTCTAATTGGTAGCCTATATAATGTTGTCTTAAATTTTCGCGATTACACATTGAAATAAAACTAGCTATAACGGATTTGAATCGCGTATATTAATTATTTTTAACATCCCGACGTTTCGAGCACTTTACAGCGTTCGTGGTCACGGGTAGACTAGTCGTGGGTAGACAGTCTACCCGTGACCACGAACGAATTAAAAATAATTAATATACGCGATTCAAATCCGTAATAGCTAGTTTTATTTCAATGGTAGCTTATATTTTAGAATTACCATAGAGTATAAAGTAATTTAATTTTCAATTTTTTAATTATTTTCAGTAATTAGAACATGAAATTGTAATAATTGTCATAACGTAACAATAAGCAAAGCTTCTATTTATTTTAAAAAAAAATACAGTTCTGTTTTTACTTTATCAAAGCCTAGATAGTGCAAAGAATAACTTACGTGGCATTTGTCTTGGATGATTTGGTGTTTGTGGAGCACGAGCTGGTGCTGGCACACTTGGACCCTCTGTCACTGACTTCAGGGTCATACCATGATATGTTCCCATAGTATCAATTTTGAAACCCTCCGTTTCTGAAAAATATACCAATAATTATAATAATGAAAGGCTTTTATATATTTGTAGGTTATTTATATTAAAACTAACCTTCTTTCTGCCTGATAAATCTTTCCTGATCGTATCTGTTATATTGGGTTTGCTGAGCAGGTATGGCTGTTGGTGGAGGCATGACTACTGGTTGCGGTCTGGGTGCTCCTGGCCTGCCCTCTTCCCTGGCTCTTATACTACCGAGAAGAGCTAAAATACTTTTTGCAAAAGTCTGAAAATTAAATAATTTGAGTTATAATATTATCATAATTAAAATGGATAAAGGTAGTAACTTGAAACATACTATTGATAGAAATGCTTCCTATAACAAATAGAATTCAAGTAGAATTGGAATCAAAAATTCAATTATTATTTATAAAAGTTTTTGTTTATTTATGACTTTTGCCAATACTGACTATCCCCTAATAATATTTTTATTACTTCAAATATATATTTTAACTTATAAATTATTACATTCTTAAAATTGACACATAAATATTCATAACAAACCATATGCATACATTTGTTAGGAAGAGACACATTTCTACTACTACATGCTTACCTTCCCGTTACTTTGTAATACTGTAGTTCTGGTCCTCCACTGCCTCTCTCGACTTATAATATCTTTAGTGAGGTCAACATCATAGTCAAGAATGGCTCTGAGGTCAGAACCCACAACACCAAGAGTGTCTGAATAATCATTGCTTTTAATGGTTGTCCTTTTTTTAGCTAAACGTTTTGCTTTGATGGCAGCAATTTTCTCCACAGACATAGCCTCCGATAAGGACCTTTAAAATCAATTAAAGTTGACATGAGATTGATTGAGACATGAGAACTTTGTAACAAAGATCACTGTATTATATTGATCAAAACCTTACTTGATATTATCAACTGTAACAGAAGCTTCTTTAGGTGCATCAAGACGTGCTGCCAGCTGTTCTCGCACTTTCTGAACATGTGTTTCCTCAATGCGAGGCTTCTTAGCCTCGGATTCACCTCCATCATGATCATGAGTGCGTTTAACCTTAAATGTGTAGTTTAACAAATAGCAATCAATACTCAAACTACTATAAAACGGGTTTTACTGCCACATTTATTGATTAAATGCTCTACCTGTGTTGATATTTCCAAAGGTGCACTTTTGTCTATAGATGCACAAGTTGCTGTTTCACCATTTAGATAAGCGAGTAATTCTTTACGATCAGGACGCCGTACAGGAGGAATATTAGCAGCCTGTAATATAAAATTGTATAATTCTAAACTCATTACCAACAAACTATAACATTGATCTCGAAATACTTACAGCTGCTTGCTTAACATAAACTGGATGAGGCAGAAGTACATTTTTGAGTATAAACAACAAACACTCCAGGGTATAATATTCTTTATCACTTCCTTCTTTTCCAGATCTGTTTAAAAATAGAATAATTGTTTGTTATCCGTTTTTTTTTTCTTCTTAATTTTAACAGCAGTATAAAACATTACTACTCACCCCCATTTAAGGTAATTAGTCTTAACATTTTTAGGCCACGAAAATTCACCAAAAATAATTTGGTTGTCACGTTCAATAATTTCTTTTTTATTTACATTATACTGGCGAAGTAAACTTAAAGGATCCGCCATGATTACGTCGTATTATTAGCGGTAATGAGCACTTTGCAAACGTTATTTTATTATTAAAAATATTTAATAATTCATACACATTTATTGTATGTAATACATTATTCTTTAAGAGTTGAAAACATTCGAAGAAGAACTTTTCTAAATAAAACACTAAATCAATTCAAGCACCGTGTCAAACACTCCATGTTCAAGTTGTAGCTGTCAGGTGAAATAAAAAAACAACAGATAAAACATAATAACAGACTTCATATCTATTTTACCAGTTGACCGGAATTTCACATGGTTCTAAGCAAATTTAGCATTAGACAAAAAATATATAAATTAAATTGCATATCACATGCTTACCTATTTAATTAGAGTATATAAATATTTGAATACAAAAAGTAATTGAAATGAACCGTCATACGTGTGCATTTTGTTTACTGTAGTTTTAAATGAAATGTATTTAAATTTGTATTCTCATTTAAATAAACTTTATTTTTTTAATTAACATTAACATTATTTTAATACTTCAAAAATCAATATAATATAACTAATAATTGGTGATCGTCCATGTATGCTGAACCTTATGCATAAACAAAAATTTGACAGAATAAAAATAAAATATGGTGTCTAATATGGCTGCCGGTCGATCCTTATTTTATTAGCATTTATTAAAACTTATTTAAACTATCTAAAACAACATTATTTGTGTTAATATGACTGTAAATTAAAGAAAAAGTCATGATGACTTCGACTCCCAAGTCAGAGAAATGCGGACAAGGTAAGCTATGCATTAATTTCATCTCGTCTATGAGTAGGTATCAAAAATTGAATAGTATTTTACTTTGTCTTTATAAATAGTTCCGATTTATAGATTTCTTACTAGTGTTACTACATTTATTATTGAATTACTTATTTTTAAGTTACCAAATGTTTGATTTCTTTTATAAAAATTACTCCGGTTCTTCGTATTAGATCAACTACTTAACTAATTAATTAATGCGCTGTTGGTTTCTAAATACCTAACTAAAATTCTTTCTCTTACACTAAGCTTAGATAAATACGAAAAAATAAACTAATCATGGTTTGTTTCTTCTTTCGGATGTAGGAAACTATGAAGTTTCAATATACAAAATTGTTATTAAAGTTTCGTTATTAGTAAACAAGAAAGACATTTTATATAATATTACTTTAACTATCACTAGCAGTGTGCTTCATAATTTGTTATATAAATCATTTTATGTTTATGCATATTTATTTCGTATAAACTTATAGTAAAAAATTAGTAATACTTTCAACAAATAATACGATTTTTCGTAGTGCGTAGTGTAAATGTAAATTAATCAATCATTGACGCGTGAATGTAAAATGCTAATATTTTATTATATTATGTATAACATACACAATATTATTTCTTTTATTCATAATAATTATATTATTTCACGTTTACTTTTACTTGTGAAAGTGGCTACTTTTTGACTAGATATTACCTGTTGTAATATGGCTATAAGTAATTTAGTCCAAAATTGTTTATTCATTATTATACTATTGTAAAGCATCTCAAAAAAAATAATTCACACCTTTTAGCTTGTTCCATAGATATTTATGCATATACATATGTTGGCCAATACTAGTTTTCAAAAGTTTTTCTTAAGAAAGAAACAAGTAGTTGTTTACTCTTCAAGTGTACCATATATTATATAATTAATTTTATGAAACGGCCAGCTATGCACCATAGGTTGAATGTCTTAATGAAGATTTTCTAATTTAATAGTAAAATCTTATTTTCGTTAATTGAATTTTTGGTAAGTAGTTTATAAAATATATAAAAAAAGTCTTTTAAGTTTATTTACCATTGTATAGTTGTAGCGATCTTTGTATTTATAAACATATTTGTTACAGCAATTTAAAGTATATGTTAAAAATAATTAGATGCAATTTAAAGAATATATTTTTTTAAATGAGGTGATACCTTAAGTTGTATTTTGTATGGAATTTAATTTTTTAATATTAAACATAAATTTGGCAATATTTTTTGTTCTTATCAATTATATTTTTTAAATTAAGTTTAAAATGAAGGCAACAATATAATTATGTTTCCTTTTCATAAATTACAAATTAATGTCAAATTTTTACTTACAGTTTTAGTAATGCTGATATAAGTCAGATTGACTTTTAAGTTTAGAGGTCAATGGTTTCTGGCGAAATAAGCAATGAGTGATCAGTGTTTAGTTAGGAAATCTTACTTTAATATATGCCTCAGAGTAAATTATTAATGTCTAATTATTTATTATTATATTATAAAAAACCATATCAATAATTTAATATATTATTCTTATTAATTATATTTTTAACAAGAATGTCTAGAATAGAACAAATAGCCTACATTTTTATTATCATTATTAGTATTATTGTGTTATTGAGTGCTGTTTCGAAAATATTATCAAACATTGGTTTTCATAAATATAATGCACAAATTGTGTCTGATTAATTTTATAGCTGCACTTAATAGTATTCAACTCAAGTTACCATAAAATTACTAACTAGAATCTAAAATAGACCCCTTTTTTTATTCTAGACATAAATATAATTGAAATAATCGGAAATGCCAATATTTATGCGGAATATCTAACGATATATTGTATCTTTATCAGGATATCATAATAATATATTACAGATATAAAAAAGCGTAAACTTTCGTATTCTGATGCTGGTAGAATCGTAATTGATTCACAGTACGTAGTAAATAAACGGCTGAGCATTTTGTGTGCCAATACATTGCCGGATTCGATTGGGTTATTTTAGTTTCTAGTCAGTTGTGAAAGTTTTTCTTTGTGGTTCCCCGAACACTTAAATTAGCCGTGAAGTGAAAAGCGGTGACATCTATGTTTTTACTAAAAATTCCATTTGTTTTTGTAAAAAATAAAACATAGTAACTTTTGTTTTGAAGTTGTTAACATAACGTAAACTGTTCGAAAGTACCGCTTTGTTAATTATTCTTGTACAAAGAAATGTATATTTTAATGATCTATAGAATATAAATCGTTACATTGATCTACATGAATGTTATATTGTTTCTTTGTATTTGAAAATACTTTACAGTTATATCTATACAATTTTCATATTAAACTTTTACAATTATATAATTATTAGTGATATCATTAAATCTTTTCAAACAAAATTACCATTTTTAAGTCTAAACGGTTTTATATACTCGACGTAGGTATAACGGCACTATTCTCGAATAGACTATCAGAATTAGACGTCCACTGTCTGAGGTTGGAGACGCGATATTATGTATGCTATTCAGCTCGCTTCGTGCCGCAGTTCGTCCGACTTATTTTATTAATATTCCTGCGGTTAGCGCTTGGAAACCGCCACGCCGTCGTGCCGGTCCCGCCCGACAGCTCGTATAATGCCGTTCAAGATATTTAGCTTTCCTCGAAAAGAGGTCGAGTTCTAAACAACGATGTACTTTACAATTCATTGCAATAAATTACTATAAACGGATTTAAATTTTAATAAACTCTAGACCCAGATGTTTTGAGAATATCAAAGTTATATACAAATTGCATGTTCCCAAACTAGTGTGAAAGCATCAGCATTAATGTTAAATAAATAGGAAAGATTTTTTTTTTATATCATTCATTGTGAAAGACAGTCAATCGATATCGATTGAGAGCGGACGCTGAACGTGATTAAAGCTAGTTTTTTCAAAAGGTTTTTAACTTTTTACGTCTTCGCCCTGATTTTTGTAGCTTCTATAACGATTTTTAGCATGACTTTTTACGATTTTTATGGATTTATTTATTTATTTTGTTAAGAGTTCATGTGTGAATGATATTATTATCAACAAATATGTATTTTATATGTATTTCCAATAAAAACCATCTAAAAAAGTATCCATCAACAATTCACATAATTATTAAGTTTTAACGAACCTAACTTATTCTATTAAAAAACAATGTAGAAGATAAAAAAATGTCTTCCGCTGCGCTTTCAATGAACAACGCTTAAGACATTAATTCGAACGAGATGAATTAATTAGTAGATCTATGCAATATAACACTACAACGTAGACATTAATTTACCGGACCAAATCGTATCTTATTGATTTAAAATGTAATTCCTAGTGCTAAAACATTAGCAAATCGAATACAAGCACAAAATATTCGCCGACTTTACTTGCCAAAGCCACATCAGTGTGATTACACTATTTTCAAGATGTACGATAAAAAAGAAATCATTATGTGCATTCATTTTATAAATAAATGCTTTCAAATTATTTAAAAGTAGTACTCGTTAGCTATTATGTAAAATTATGTAAAGATGTGATCTAAAAGGAAATGAAATGTTATTGTAGAATATGACATAATTTTTAATTAAATTTATTCTGATATAAGTGTTATATTAATTCAATATATAATAACACTTATATCAGAATTCATAGAATCATCAGTAATTATATAAAAAATCAAGCTTAGTAATTATCATTTGGTTTTACTAGCTTAACTGTATAAGGCCGTTCGCAATGTAAAAGTCATAGGTTGATCCTGACCCCATGGAGTATAATTGGCTGTAATGTCGTCTTCATTTAAAACCGCTCGCCTCATTGCAATTGAATAATATATATAAGTATTCTTTTAAAATCGTATAAAGTTATACAAATATGTATTTGTGTATTGTTTAATGTAAGTAATGACTACGATATGCACAATACTCATTATGTAGGTAGATTCTAGCTCAGCGTGCTCTGGCCTATCTGCTAAGGCACTGTAACGGGACCTCGTCTGTCGACAAGAGTTCAAATGCCCAGCTTCCATTTCCTTAGTGTTTGAACGTGCTATTATATTCTAAGCTTTTAGTTCGAATATCGGTATATAAATACGTGAACACCGATTATAAGCTTTTTTATTGAACTGAAAGTTGCAACTATTTTCACATAAATGATCGAGATGATTTTTTTACTACACTTTTGCGTTGGTGCCAGTGTTGTATTACAATATATATTCCTCAATACATGCCTTTATTTAATCTCATATGATTCCAAAATTACTGTATAATATTCGTGCAATAAACAACATTTGTAAAAATTGATACGTTAAAAAAAGTAGGCGAATTATGACCACATGTGACCCTCGCATTCAATACGGAGTTCATTTTCCCACATGTATTAAAACATTACATAAAACGTTAAGTCAAGGTTACAAATATGTTGTTTATTAAAATAATTATCAAGATTGTTTAGGATAATATTCTTAAATAATTTCAATGTCGTTTCTTATGTAAACTAATATAATGATTAATTAAGTAGTTAACCAGTATTGAGATATTTTTTATCATTTGTGAATCAGTTATGAAGCGGAAGACTTCTTTTACATTATTGACATTCTTAGGAGACAGACGTACTATTGAGTCACCGGTATATGATAGTAAATAATTAGCTTTGCCCAAAATTGTAATTATAGATGATGTTTCATTAATTGTAATAAAGTGATAGTAAAAAGTTGGCAAAGCTCGATTCTGCTAACTTTTGGGTCAGATATTTTATGTTTGTTGTTTAGCCAAACAACGGATATTTCTAGAGCCCTGAGTGTGTGTGAATCATAAACCATGATTACAGGGTTCAAAGCTGTGCTACCACCACTGAATTTTCTATTGCTTAATACGTGTTTATATGTAGTTCATTCCATGCTAATAATAAAGCCAGTTCGTGCCGAATGAAATCTAATACATATTATCCCAGCAACGCGCTGGTGAAATAATCCCTAAACCATGAAGATAAGGATACCTTTAGTATTTAACCTGTAACCTCGTCTTTCCGGATCTTAGATGTTTAAGGTATTTAGTATTGTTGATGAAATATTTGATGAGAGAATAATGGTTTACTAATCAAGCCTTCCACCAAAGCTTGTTGGTAATGTAAAAGAAAATATTAAATAAACAAAATATATTTGTATAATATGCTTAGAATCCTAAGTTACAAGTAATCATTTACAATGACCCGACGTGCCGTTCGGGCTATTCGAATGCCATAAAGTTCTATTCCGAAGATCCGTTATAGGGAACCAATTCGTACTCGGTACAAGTCGTTATTTCCTCAATTACCTTAAGCTATTCACATGGAACTGTTTACACAAACGTTTGTTTGCATGTTACGATGTACTCATGCGTGGATCTTGATTTATAGACTTATTGCGACAGGTGCTAGATTACTTTACCTTGACTCCATCGGTAGCAAAAGCACCGTCGTCGATCGTCGTATTTACTAACGAAAGTGAATGGCAAAACGAGTCCTTTAAATCTAGTTTCTAATTATCCTCAACTTATTGATATCAAACGCGAGCAATGAATGACACTTGATACGGTTAATGTTTTGATTAATCTGCTCACAGCTCTAATGTCGACACAGTCGAATGATTTTGTATTATAACGACCTTATATCTAATTGCTGAGGTCGTTACGCTATTTGATGGGTTGTTTTGCGTGAATCAATGATTTCGTAACGCATAAAATAAGATGTTAATCTCATGATGTGGGATTTACACCAATTTATATTTAATCTTATGTAATGACTAAAATTAGTATCTCATTTAGTAGAGAAATCTTTATGTAATAATAAAAATGCAACTCTAGGCATCAGCTAAGTCTGATCGTTGTTAAATGTCGAAGCAAATCGATTAATTGGTTATTACGATACCTAAAATACTTAATAATTGCTTAGTGCTTTGCTTAACCATGCGCTTAAGCAATTATCTTAACTTATATATTATGAGATACTTTACAGGAGTAGCTGCGCCGCGTGGTTTTATCCGAATTGAATGTTATTGTTCCGTCTCTAGTGTGCCTTTGTGTGATATTATATAGTCTATAACATTTCTTAATAAATGGACTATTTGACGCAAATATTTTCCTATCTGATTAATAGAAACTGGGATTAGCGCGTACAAACAAACAATCTCTTCATCAATATATAACCGTATGGAGATTGGTTAATTACTTTATGTTATCTCAAACGATGACTAAAACTTGATATTTATTTTAATGGATTGTCTCATTAGAATTGTTTTTCAAACATTGAAGTCATTTGTTTTTATGTTTACTTACGGATAATTGGCAATAATAAATAAAATTCGTAAACTTCCCACATATAACAATTTACCTGTCCTATTACTGAGATACACTTGGAGAATATTCCAATACAACTGCAAATCCAATCCGGATACACCGTCTCAAGATTTCGAAGATGTTTTCTCTTACTTCCTTGCAAAATATTAATTATAAATTCAAAGTTTAGAACATGAATAACGCATAGACTCTTCCATGTATTTTAATCATTGACTGTGGTCTTCGGTCAACTATGCGTTCTGTATGCTGGGCGACCCTGGCTCGTCCAATTTAAGTATGAATATTCTATTGCATAACTTGTAATATTCGTAGATTAATAGTATAGTTCATAGGCTAAATGTTTTTTAATGGAGATCATTTTGAATTACGAGATTTTTCCAGTTTTTTTTGTTAGATTAGTACTATTAAAGTTTTCGAGTTATTTGCAAAAATTGAGATCCCATTTTCATTCTATCTTTAATTCTTGACATACAATGTGAAACTGCTTTTAACTTTTGCAACTGTTATGTGCAGGTGTGTAATTTTCGCACATTTTTCTAATCGTCATTCAACATCCAAAGTGCAATTTGTCACACGTATTTCACTAACAGTATCAAGAATCGCCGTTTTTAAACTAGTTACTAAACTATAATTGTTGTTTTTTTTTTGTTTCTCAGGTTGAGATTTAGATAGACCTTCACACATGTTCTCTTCCTGTTATTGATAAGCTTAATGACATGCATTGTTAACTGAACGTGAGAGGTGAACTGTGAAATAATCACCGATTGCTTCATAGCTTCGTCTTTATATTACTATCTGTCGTCCGATGTTTCCCCGTTCAATTTCTAGTACCTGCTTGCTTGATCTAGTATCTAAATATGGTATCCGATTGCTATTCTTGTGCCTTAAAACTTGATACATGCCAATTTGATCGACGACAATCGGTAACGTTGAGATGTGAAAGTCAGACACACAAACAGACTCGCTTTCACATTCATAATATTAGTAACCATTATACAATCATTAATAATATTGGATCATACAAGTTTTCGTCGTCATCGGTTTGTCTTTACGTAATTTTTTAAATTATTTTTTCTTATATTGCTGGACTGGCAGTTACGTGATACATGATACCTTTGTATCTGCTCATCGCTGTATCGCCTGTATCTAACTCAAGGTTTGAAGTAATTCGCTATCATTAGGAGTCGTGATGGGTCTTCTGTCACCGCTATGTTGAGTAAAGCATGATGAATGTCTTTCGTAATGATGTAACTAGTTATTTTATTGTTTTACGCAATACCTTAATGATTACACGTCGAATAATTGAAAGATGCCCTGCTATAATGGTTGGGCGAGCTAAGTAGAAGGCTAGGAGTAATACGATCCCGTTAGATTAGGTATCGCGATCGGGCTAGTTTATTGGAAAGTGAGTTGCTTGGACCGTGGCCGGTGGCCGAGCAAACGTTTGTGTGAGTTTCCTGCACTTGCTAGAAAAAGTATTAATCGATATATATTTATTGCTTTATTTATTCGCGTGTAACTCTCTTTTTAAATTTAAACATCCAATAAAAATTACTCAATAAAAGTTTAATATGGAAGTCGATCCACAGTCGTCTATTTTTGTAGTAGATCATCGAGTTTTGGAAATTTTTAAATATAATTACTAAAAATATGTACTTTGATTCCTAGTTTGTAATAAATATTTATTAGTTAAATCAATTTAAAATTAAATTATATATAAATATTTTTATGTTTATTATTTTCAAATAGAAAAGTTTCTATAAAGTTTTCCTTACTAGATACATTAATTAATTAATATACAATATTACTTGAACATTGAAATTTAACCATTCAATTTATTAATCGTAACTCGACGAAATACTATTAAGGATGAATATTATAAAGGGACAAGTAGGGCCATTGTCAGTAACAGTTATTGAGCTTTATATACAATATTTTATACTTAATATAGTACAGATTTTTCTTCGTGTAATAGAATTAGGAAAAACGAGGAATTGGTAATAAAATGTAAAAATAAAATCGTATTATCATTCTAATGTTAGTTTTTGTTTTACTAGTTTAGGTGTAGGGGATTTAGGTTAATATGACCGAATAATAATACCATTCAAAATACTAACACACTTCAGCTACAAGTTCAAGAGTGGCTTTTATTATTTGCTATAACGTCTCATTCGAATAGCTTTACCGTATGACGAATTTGTGAAGATAATTTGTCATCGTGATATCTATAATAATATTATACATACGACAGTAACTATCTGCAACCTCACGATTAAACCAGCTGAACCGATTTAGATGAAATTTGGTATGGAGATGATTTGATTAGTACATAGGCTATTTTGTAAATTCACTCCTTGAAGGGAGGTCAAACGTTTGTGTACTATAGGCAATAGTTTTAAAAAAAAATCGCCCGACTAAAGTTGAAAGTTCAGCAGTTCTTATATATAACCTCTTTGAACTTTTTACGTTACTTAGTTCATTTGTATTTTTTTTTAAATAAGTTTATTCGTATATATTCGTGACTTACATATAAAATGACAAATTCCATTTCTTCGCCCTTAATTTGAAATTTCCTACAACCCCTTTTATAGGGGATGCTTACGATATATAATATAAATCTATGTTTAAAATGTCACCTTCCTAGACTCGGTATTTTTGACTGTTTATTAATAGTCAGTCAACGGAAAAACATTTCATAAGTATAAATTTAATTCAAATCATTACATGAACATTTATTTATATGTTTTTCACATAATAATGATATTCATGATGTTAAAACTTGCAATTTGTAATCTTGATGATTTTTCAGCTTTATTTAATTAAGTTGCGTGTTAATACGGTTACAATTGCCTTGCGTGTAACCCTGGCGGTCTGGTAATGGTCAAGTGACACAGATCTTTGGCACGCTTCTATTTCAATTATTATTTACGTTTATCGTAGTATAAAAGAATTAATCGTTTAGTATATTATTCAATTTAAATTTAGATTGATTTTGATTAATATTCAGGTAATAGGATAAAATATGAGATTTTTTATGTTGCGTTCGAAAAATATTTATAAAATTGCTATAATAAATTGTTTTTTACGACACACGTTTCTTATACTTACAAAAGAGCGCAATCACGCTATCACGTAGTTAGCAATGCACGGCGTGTTGTGCAAAATAACTGCAAATCTACACACCATGTTTCAGAATTATATATTTTATCACCGGCCGCTGTAATATTCTCAATCAGTTAAAATAACAGTTAAGTGTAAGGAGCGGGAGAACTTACGTGTATTAGATAACAGATATTAACTATCGTATATTATCGTAATACCAGCGTTTGTGAGGACAGGTGCGCCGACGCGGGCGCAGTCGCGGAGATGCATGGATCTAGCACTTTCACTCTCGTTGGTGCGACAGCAGCGGCCCAGGGGCAGCCGGCGCAGTGCCGTCGCGCCGCTGCTGTCGGCCGCACCACCCGCACCGTTCTCTGCCGCGTATCTCGTTAGCCGATCCGCCATTCGACATCCTGTGTCAATATTATGCTCTGCTGCCCATTACCTCGCCTACTCGTTGCTCTGCTGAATATCGAGATCTGGTTGTGAAAAAACGTTAACTATTTTTAGAATAGGTATTTTATAAAGACGGCGTGCTTACACGAAATTATCTCAGTGCGAGACGGTCTACACAGTGGATTTTCGTAACTTACGGCAACATGTGTAATGAGTGTTTGTTAAGTGGGGACTTTTCGCTATATTATTTATGACATACCTACAAGTCGAGTGATTGAGTGAAGTTTAAAATTGCCGTTTGTATTTGCAGAGAAAGTAGCCAATTCCATCGTCTAGTGTTCCTTTTGTAAATATGTTTTATGACATAACAGTGTAGCTTTCTAGAGTTTTGAAATGACAAATTAACCCATAAAATGTGGATTCATAATGGCGTTTCTATTATACCGTAATTTTAAATATTTTCCGTATTTTTAATTAATTAAATTTACTATCAAATATTTTTAATTAAATTAGTTAAATTTACATTGCCAAGGTCCTCCATGCATATTGGACAGATGTCGGTAAAAGATCGAGCGATGCGCACATAAAGCTTGTTGCGACGCTAACTGTAAATAAATAATGACCTAATTGTACCTTACGTCTTCGCTATTTCGGTTCCTGAATGATCGCTATTAGCTGATCTGATTTTGAATGTCAAGCAGTGTCCCACAACACCTTGCGACGATAGTGTAGTATTTCATCAATATTCAGAGGAGAAACTTGTTGAGAGTGTAGTGCGTACTTTCGAAGATTTCTAAGGGCACTCCCTTTCTCTATAACCGCAAATATCTAATTACAAAGCTTTTCCATTACTTCAATTAAAGGAAAATGTGATAATAACGTTATTCTATAAATAAATATTACTCCGCATATGATTTGGAAAGGTCACTATGTATTGTGCCAAGATGCCTCATTACGATGAGAGTTTTATCCACGACGATAATCAGAACCAGAGAAGAAATAAACGGAGCTACCATGTTTACAAGACAGGATTACACCCTCTGGGTTTCCTTGAATCTAATGATGTAATACACGCTATAGAAGAAAGAGGAACTTCTGTAATAAAACGGAATATTATGAATATTAAGCATCGCAGTAACAGATATAAACCAGAGTCATTCGCGTCTCAAGCTGTGATTGTAACGAAATGTAAAAAGCCCGACATATTAGTGAGCCACTATCCGCGCATCAGTACCTTCGATCCGCGGAAATATGATATACGTAACAATAATATTCCGCAGCTAACGCCATGCAAGAGCTTCGATAATTTGACATTGAAAAAGGGTAAGAAGGATTCTATAAAAGATAAGATAAGAAATGGAACCAGTCTCCAAAATTTGTTGCACGATGAGAGTTTGAAACATTTCGTGTCGCCAGTTGAAGATTGTAAAACTACTCGTAAGGGAGATGTGAGAAATTCCTATTCTGTAGTGGAAGCTCGCCGGAGACCTGTGCAACGCCGCTTTTCGCGGACCACTGCGGTTCCGGGTGTCGGTGTTTATCGGAAAATATGTGGAGACGCGGTCGCTTATAATCATTTGAACGGTATGTTTAGATTATTTCAAAATGTTTTTACGATCGCACATACGTGTTGTTTTATATGGTTCTTTTGTAAGTCAGTGGTTGTGCTGGTACTCAAAATGCCTCTAAAAATCCGATTATCATAATTTAGTATACTCTTGAATTACGTATTTTAAAAGAAGCTTGTATGTTGAATGTCTAACAGTATTGATGTTACGCGCTAACCTCAAAAGCTACTTAAGTTTGCTTGGTACATTCTGCTCACATTTTCATTACTAAGAAATGTAAACATTGACAAAAACATATTTGATAATCAATTTGATACTGGTCTACATAAAAATATACAACTACTTAATTCGTCGATATTAAAATTAAACATCAGCTAGGCTGTCAATTAATCTTCAAAATGTATCTCTCGAAATTTCCGTTTATTCAAAATATATTTTTGGAAATTTTGAAACCATTATGACATGTATTATAGTCGTAGAGTTCTGCAACCGGCCTGTACCTTCTTCCGGTCTCTTAAATTTATTCTTTGTTAAATTGTAACTATTTTGTAAATTGCAATCAAGACTCCTCTTAAGTTTTCTGCACATCTACGCCTGGAGCTCTTCAAAATGAATACATAACGGATTTGTTATGTGCACCTATTGTCCCATAATCACTGGGACAAAAATTGGCTCGCGCTAATAATATATATAAGATATTCAGAATACATTTAAATCGCGATCTCATTTCCTTATACGAAACGGAAGAGAATGTGAAATGCTTTCGGTTTTTCTTACTCTTGTTGTATCGCAGAGCTGAGTACAACGAGGTAGTTGATATTGTATAATAAAACGTAAGATACGCGGGAACGGGGCATTGTGTATTTGTATCTATTGTTGTTGTAATGTTAAGGCCGTTGGAAAAAGTCGTTAATAGTATTCAAATATAGTTTTTCCTGACGAGTTTTATGTGCCATGACTTTGTGTGGAGAGATTGCAACAAGCTTAAGTTTTTGACTGTTCTGCGAGGCTTTTTTCAGTCTCCGCGAAAAAAATAAGCATTAGGTATTATCAATTTAAGTATTATTAAAAAAAGAAATTAAAAACAATACCAGGATTTGGAAATCGTATTTTTTGTATATAAAAGTAAATTAAACACATATAAAAGAGTCAATGCTGAGTTTTGCTCTATTAATACCTGGAGTATTTAATAATTTCCTCTTGTATGAGTAGATTATACACACCGAATCGGATGTATTTGGGTAGCTGTTAAGGTTTTATGAATGTAATGACTAGCCAAAAGTGTCTGTAAAAGTTAAGTAGGATGCGTATTATTGATCTTGTAAAATGATGATTCAAAAATAACTGGTAAAAGTTAAGGCTATCTTCAAGCTAAGTAGTAAAAGTAACGCGTATTTGAACACTCGTTTATATAAATAAGTTAAACTATTCCATAGCCGTTACTGCGTCTATATCATAACCATTATTCCTAATACGTTAATAATCGATGCACTATATTGAAGTTAATTCGTCATAATGACCTTTATAATACACCAGCTACCCACCCCGTCTGCGCATAGATCTGTACATTTTCAAAAAAGTATTTACAGTACACTTCCATCTTCTAAAATTATCAGTTTTTCTTTAGCATATTAAAACGCATCAACATCCGTTGCGTTATTTTAAAGATTTAATCATACATTTAAGCTTACAAACAGCGGTAAGCGACTTTGTTTTCTACTATGTAATGATGATACGTGTACATACTTAGTCTACTGTGTTGTGTAAATAGTAAGGCTAGATAAATGTTTTAAATCTTCTTCCACGTATGCGATAGCGTCTTTCGAGTCCTGTGTGTACGTGCATAAGTTTTTATATTATTCTGAGGTCGTTTGTATCTATTTATTATTAAAACGGTAATGTAATGTTAAATTCTTACAAATCGTGCCTAATCATTCGCCGTTATTTCTGACTTACATACCACATTTATAAGTAGACTATAAAGTTATTGTCTTTTACATATTTACTACCCTATTATTGTATGCAACATATTATTTTTAGACATTAGTCTTTTATTTTATAATAAGAAACTGTTTAGTCGAGGCGTAATATCTTGTTACCCCTTATGTATTTTTATTAAGCTCTCATGAATTATATTCATCTGGTTTTTGTTCTAATATTAATATAAAAGAACATGTCTGCTTGTTTTTGTCTGAATTGACACCATTCAAGTGTTACACACAATGCGATATAGTTACACACGGCTTATATTTCCAACTTCTACACCGCGCTGGCTATAGCGTGTCGTGATGTGTATAGCCTTCCTCAAATCGGCTATCTAACGCAAAAATATTATTCAAATCGGTATCTTAACTGGTAATATGAGATAAGCGCGTTCATACAAAATAATTCTTCCGCTGTGTATGTTTTTTTTTAAAGTAATAAAATAATCATATGCATATTTATTTACATCAGGACTATAAAGAGTATCGCGTTTTTTTTCTGAAATAAATTAGTGCCTACATGCACAATTTATATTCAAAGGAACGGTATTAAAATATTTTTGTCAAATAGACTTCTGTGTTAATATACAAAGACGAAAGAAAAATAACTACAAATCATAAAGCATTTCACGATGGTTGGAATGTCAGCGAGCGTGCATCTCTCCGTAAATCGCAATTCCCATTCTCTGGTAACCACCGCTCCTGTCACCAGTTTAGGCAACAAGATGTTCTTAAACCGTAAATGTTTTGTATTTTTGTTAAAAGACAGCTGAAGCAATGCAGTATCAGGAAACGTTTCAGTCTGGGGCTTTTTGTTAAAAAGGAACGCTATTGTGACTACAAAGGACATCGTAATAATTTAAAGTATACTTTAGTAAGACGAATTGCCTTGAGAAGTATTCAAATCGGGTATACTCGTTAATGTTATATTCCAAAATATTTAAGAGTAGTGTAGAGAGTCGAGGGGCGTACGCGGTAAGATAGAAATTTGTTAGCTTGTGTAGGTTTGAACACGCGTGGTCGTGTTGTGTAATACTAATTGTTCTACATTCTTATAAATCACTGATTAAAAATAAAAAATGAAACATTCAAGTTAGTGCGAAGACGAGCTAAGTATTATAACTAGTTTTGAAAAAGTTGTAACATGATTTCCAAACGCAGAGCTTATTGCTAAATATGAATACTAAGTGGTCTAAGGCCTAGTGCAGAATAGCGATTTATTGGTTGATTTTTGTTACATCTAATTTTATTTGTACTTACGTATCTATTGTGCGTACTGCTTAATGTATTTCAAAATAATGACAGTATGTTTTATTTTTTTTAAATGATATGTAAAAATAAATGACTTAGTGTGAGTTCTCCGCTTTAGTTTTTGTTTATGATATGTATGACGCACTCGAGCCCAGGAAGCGGGCATGACCCGGCGTCCGTCCGGCGCGGGACGGTGCGGTGTCCTCCTCCACACTAGCGTAGCCTGTCTCAGTCGTCACGCGGCGCGGCTTGGGCGCGTCCTGCTGTCGCCTTCGCGTGTATTTTTAAACTCGACCGTCATTGATAAAACTGTGTTTACTTATCCTCCAACGCGTCTCATAATAAGTCTTGGAAGATATTTCGTTATTTACAAAGAAGTGAGTGTGATATAATCAGTTTTTGTACAAAGAAATGTATTGTGATCAACAAATACTCGCGTAATATACGTACGGGTTAAGTTGGTGATTAATTTACAATGTATTTATACGTATAAGGAAAATTTATTTGTGATTTTGACCTGCATATAATGTGGCATGGAAGACCTTGTTTGTTAAATATATTCTTCGAACGTAGCAACTTAATGGTCCACTTAAATGTATACTAAAACCTTGGGGGTAATCTCTACATTAAAGTCATTATTATCGAGAATACTATATATTATAACTAAAGATAGCAAGGGAGGCCAGGCAGAGAAAGGATGGGTGTGTCTGTCTCTAAATTAATTGAGTTTTTTAAGTGTTAAATAACCATAAAACAAAATGTGCATACATTCCAATAATGTAAATTTATTCTCATTTCAGTTCAGTTTATCCTTAAATTATTCCTTAAAAATATTCGATAAGGACATAGGAATAATACTGTGTACTTCGTATCGGAATTATTATTAAACCGTAGACTTGTTTATTAGAAGCATTACGTCAACAATGCACAGAACCAAAAACGTAGAGCCATTGTTACATAAACGAACTTTAAAATGATTGTAAATACAAACATCGTGTAACGAGATAAGAATAACAGATCTGTTGAATACGATCATTAGCTCACTATCTAATTATGATTTAACAAATAGACCGTATGATGACAAATAATTTCATTTGTACTTTATAGCTCTATATGTGGACCAAATGTAATTGCGGTATTTTTTATATAATTACAATATTAGCTTTTTATAATTGATACGTTAGTTAATTGTATTATAATGAGATTTTCGTGTATGCTGGCAATTTTTTTTTTGTATTTGGTCGGTTTCTGTGACATCTCTAATATTGTAAATGCGAAAGTAAGTTAGTCACGCTTTCTCGTCTTTACCACTCAACTATCATATGCATACATTGTTTTAGGGAAACAGAAATATCAAAATAAAAATAATATTTATTCAAGTAGGCCCATCAAAGCACTTTTGATACGTCATTTTACAGAGTTGAATTCAGGACATGGAGTACTTAACACCTATGTATATATGTATGTATAGTCGGATGAGAATTAGTGTAATAATAAATATTGTTTTGTTTCTTATTATCTCCTCAGTGAATAGCAAAGTCGTAATGCGTAATACGAGTTACCGTATAAGGTTTGGGTATTCTTTAAAGTTCGTTGTCTGCCTTGATTGTATGGCCTCGGCGTTGATTTGTTCTTGTTGAAATATGCGTCACGTCGTTTGAACAATGTTTAAATAAGGCATTTGGTTATTAAGTCTCTGTATTATGCTTATACTATAATGCATTTGTGTTTGTTTAAACATGTAAACAAATTCCTTTCATTATCTCGAATAGTAAACAGATTACTAGCATCGTAATAAATAACTTTAAGCTAGTACTGATAGATAGATGGATTTTGAAATTGGAATACCTGTGGAATAAGCGCTCTCGATTGGCCAGTTATTGGCGCGGGAGGATATATTAACCATTCCGTAGGTCGCCAATTTACCATAAATCTTAGGAACTATTAAATAATATCCCTCGTTCCCATAAGTGCCTTGGCTCATTCACCCCATAAACCGGAACACAACAGCACTAAGCAGAATAAGTGATGAGTGGGTGTTACCTGGCAGGCAGGCTTGCATACAATGATCAAATAAATTTCGATTATACTTGTCGGTTTCACATACTTATGGACCTGGGAAGTTGCTATATCAATTATTCCTGTTTATAGCTAATGCTACGCTCTTAAAACTTAATAAATATATTTTCTGTATTACTCAAACATCTAATGACTGGAAGTTTCTAAAAGTAGCTCGTTAAAGCAAATAAAGTATAATTTTATTAGTAATAGATATTATAATTTTGTTCCGGCTACTTCGTTAGATATGGTTAATTGGAAGTGATCGCGAAATTATCAATTACATAATTAAGTTACAATAATTGTGTCGTTGAGGAAATAAACGACACGTTAATGTTCTTTAACTTTAACATCAATAAAAAAAGTTTATTGATGAAATTAAAAGACAGTCCAGAAGTTAATTACTTAAATTCCAACCTGAATTCATTAAACTTTCAAGATAACATTTTTTGTTACGATGAAGAAATTAAGAGCTGTAGAGTAGGTAGAAAAAAGGAGGCAATATTAAGAGCCTCTTTTTTGGATTTATTTCTTAACTAATGAAAAATGAGTGTTCCGTAAATTGGTATTATGAGTTATATACGAACGATAAATTCCAATTCGTTCTAAAGGCCCTGCTGAAACGGGACAACACCGTGCTGAAAACGCGACGAATCCCTTACTTTTCCACCATACTTCAACTATTCGCCACAAAATTATTTCCAACTTTACATGAGGATGTTTTTAAAATTTATTGGAAATAAATCAATTCATATTAATCGACGAAGAAATCGAATTTTATTACGACCATTCAAAAATGTTTTATTTGTTTACGTCCTTGAATAAAAAATATTTTGTGTTAAATTTAAACGCGACATTTCGACGAATAGTACGGACGCAAATTTATAAAATTTTAAAAGTTAAATATGAATTTATTTTTTAATACTTGCTTTTTAATTTATGTTTGTTGTTTTAATGTAACTATTCATTGTTACGCTAACAAAGATTACTGCTAGATTAGATTATTCAGCTTTAAAGTATAAAATATAAGTATAAGTATAAAATTTGACGACCTCCATGGTCGAGTGGTGTGTACACCGGTTTTCATGGGTACGCCACTCTGAGGTCCCGGGTTCGATTCCCGGCCGAGTCGATGTAGATTACCATTAGTTTTCTATGTTGTCTTGGGTCTGGGTGTTTGTGGTACCGTCGTTACTTCTGATTTCCATAACACAAGTGCTTCAGCTACTTACATTGGGATCAGAGTAATGTATGTGATGTTGTCTCATATTTATTTATTATTTCTTTATTTATAAATGTAACTAACTTTGAAATGTTTTAAGAATCGGTTTGTAAAGCTGTTGGTCCTGCACTTGATTTCTTTCCGGTCGTATCGGATTTCCGTCCCATCGGCCTATGTAGAGTGAATAGAGAGCGCATCTGTGTGCGCACTCAATTACTCGCTATAATTACTTTTCCGCAGGTTACTAGACAGACATTTTTGTCTTTGGCCGCCGTGGCCAGAACTTGTAAACTACAGCCTGTAAATTCTTACTGCTGGGCTAAAGGCCTCCTCTCCCTTTGAGGAGAATGTTTGGAACATATTCCACCACGCTGTTCCAATGCGGATTGGTGGAATACACATGTGGCAGAATTTCTATGAAATTTGTCACATGCAGGTTTCCTCACGATGTTTTCCTTCACCTCTGAGCACGAGATGAATTATAAAGACAAATTAAGCACATGAAACAGCGGTGCTTGCCTGGTTTTGAACCCGCAATCATCGGTTAAGATGCAGGCGTAACCACTGGGCCATCTCGACTTTTCAGAACTTGTCACGTAGCATATAATGTTTAGTCCTAAACTAGTATGATAGCTCCCATGGCAA
Source organism: Vanessa cardui (assembly GCF_905220365.1). Lineage (NCBI taxonomy): Eukaryota > Metazoa > Arthropoda > Insecta > Lepidoptera > Nymphalidae > Vanessa > Vanessa cardui. The sequence goes on from NC_061124.1 coordinate 6,511,766, forward strand.
TATAAATACCGTGATAGGATTGGATATGATAGTGCCGATTTTGTTGTATGTAATTTTAAATTTGTACAGTGAGCCTAGACAAAGCCACACGGCGATTGACGATTTCCTTTGTCAGATGATGCGTGAATTCGATTTATTACGTGATCAACAATTGACGCTTCACAATCGCATCGACAATTGCTGAATACACTCGTCTGGATTTTTTAACTAATAGACTTGTAGTCACGATAGTGAGAGACGGGCTAAGAATGTACTTCAACACCCTGGATTGTGTCTCGTAATAGACGAGGAATAGATAGCGATTATTATGCGAATCGATCGCAAAGTTGTTTTGATGGGTTCCCCAAATACGTATGACTATCCGTTCTGTGTGGGATATTCCGTAATTTTATTGGTAGCATATAGCAGTTACCCCGAGAATTATCCATTTACATGAAAATCGTCACGTATTACATGTTTGATGTTTCATAATGAAATTCCTGATTATTAATATTACATAAGTTATCCTTAAATTGTGTAGCCTGGAATTAAAACGTACGGTACAAAATACTCGGACATATTTAGGAGATCACATTTGGGCGTAGGAGAGAGGCCTTTGATTGTGATAAATATTTGAAGGATTTCTACTAAGGTCTCGTTATCCATAAATGAGATGGCTGTTAAGGTTGTCATCTACTTTAGTACTCTGTATATGGTTACAGATAACGAGGTTTGCGGTGAAGCGGGCTCGGGGCACCGCGGATCACTGCGCGGCGCCAATAAACTAGCGCGGCGCGCGCGCTCCTTCAAGGACGACCTACTCGAGCGCATCTCGAACATGCGTTCGCCTGCGCAGCCTCCCCATCCGCCGCATCTCGCCTCCAATATCAGGTCAGTACGTTATCTAGCGACTCGCGCGTCCGTTGACAGGGATTTGGTACAAGATGCAAGAACAAGCGGAATATATGGCCTATTTTAATTTCAGTCAAATTTAAATAGAAATCTCTCATTATCACTCACACTGAATATTACACACTCGGAATATTAGCCTGCATTTATGATGGCTATCAGTATTAATTGATCAATCATTCGATGCTTATACTACTGGAAAACACATTTGCTAATTTGAGTAATTTCAAATCGATTACTTTAATGTAGGTTTTAGATCAATGTATAAAAAGCTCACTGCAAATTAAACTACGTTTGCTACTGGGTACCTATTTAGTTAATGTATTTTAAAGAATAAAATGTATTGATAAATAACCACAGGTATCGAATGAAACTGATTATATATTACGCGTCGTTCGATATTTTGACAAGTAATTATTTCACTATCTTAAGGTTTGTATCTATTTGTCACTACAAAATGTTATCTTTCCAAGTTGTGTACATAGCAATGAAATCTTTACACCAGCTATTGCTTCTTATCTGTATTGATAATAGTCTTGCATATGCGTACATAACTCAGCTATCACACTGGCAGCTATTCAAGAAAGTGTCGCTCATTATAACAAGTTTATCTCGACTCTAAGGTCGAATTAAATGAAATATTGTTTGACCGAATACGAATATGATGTTAAAGTATTAATTATAGCCCTGTAAGGCATTGTGAAACTTATATTGTGATGTTTAATGCGTTTAATGTGGCGTTTATTGTGAGTCACGGACGGCTAGACTGTCGCTCGCATTAATGACATTGTCCGCTGAAATCTCATTAGTTCGGAACGTGCAATGTTAAGTGATTACATTTTAATGTCCGCGACCGGACCGTCAGTGGGTGAATTGTTTTATTTAGTGTGTCCGAGTGCTTATTTACTATCTGAGGTTATTTGAAAGTAAATTGCAGTGTGAATATAAAATCTAGTGTGATCGAGTGTCGTTACGGTTCAGATATTTTGTCGGTGTGTCTAAATGTCGAACGCGGTACGGTCGCCTGTCGGATTCTGGATTAACAAGCGTACGAGTAAGCTTCATCAACGTCTCGTCTACAATGGGAAACGGTACGGTTTTTAAGGTTCATAAAACATCGGATATCGTTTAAGCACTGAATAAGTTTTAACATGGTATAACGTTTGTTACAGTCGCATCATGATTGATAACGGTACAAGCTATATCTTTCGAAATGGCTCGTTATTCTTTTATTGTACGTTTCGATCGAGCTCGTGATCAAAGTTTGCAGGCTTGACCTTATTTTTTGTCTAGTGTGACCAATGAGTTATATTTTTCTTTATATATGAAGTCTACACTAGGTATACTGTCGTTAATATCATTATGTAATTTATTACTTTGTATCTTATATATTTTATAAAGTATATTGTTCACCAGTATTAAAATTATTTTAAGCATTTTAAGTTTCCTCTAATCAGTGAAAACGAGTTCATATGTTCTAAAAATGTTTTATCTATGAAAACAATTGTCAATATTTGTAAATGGATACAATAGGAACATCTAAACAACATGTGACAAAATGCAAATAAATTCACAAACGCACACGAGTGTCATTAGAGCTAATGTTATTTGTATGAATATGTATGTTTATTGTGCGTTAGTAAAATGAACCGGGACTTTGAATATCAAATACAGCTTAGCTTTGTTATTCGCGCAGTGCTGGCTTGCATATAAAGCAGTTTCTTTCGCAATACTAATATTCCAGTCGCCGCGAATTCGGGTGATATTTTTTATGTAACGGTGCCACTTAATAATTTTTATCGAATTGCCCAATTGCTAATTGTATACGCAGCGTCATGTCGCATAGTTACGCAGTTCGTTTTGAAAGCGGTCGTTCACGACAGCACTCCGTCATTAAGACTTATTTTGTTTGCAACTTTTAACGTTGAGTAAAACTGCTGAACAAGAGATTTCTATCTGCATTAGTCAAGGCCGGAAAACACATTACAACAATCTTGATGAATTTAAATTTGTATTCGCTAAAATCGACCGAACAAAACAAAAGATTTTTCGAATAATTATTTCGAGTAAAATGCTACGGTGCTCATTATGTCATGACGAGAGTGTATTCCAGCAAGAAGTAAACAATGTGGTTCCCACATTTAAGAACAAGTGTTTTAATAACGAAGTGTGAAAATATTCTATATGTTTGTGTCGTTTGTGTTAACATTTAAAATAATTGAAATTGTTTCATTGTTTTTCAGATCGCACTCCCCACTTAGTCCGAAGCCTCGGAACATGGGGGCCAAATCCGTCACGGCGGAGGAGGGTGAAATCACACCTGCCAAAGAACTCGAACGGCTAGTCAAAGAGGTAATATAATAGTTACAGACGAAATATATAAACTATACTAATTCACACATACAACATTTACACATATAAATAAATAAATATTATTTAAATGTGTCTTTCAAGGTAAACTAATATATCGTGGCCGTTAGTTCTTTATAATATGTGATTTGATTTGATGAAGGCATTGTATCGATTTCAGGTCACATTCGGTTTAAAACATTTCTCCGATGTCATCACAAAGAGGAAACTGGAAATGTTGCCGGACAACGGCACTATTGTTTTCGAATCGATCGCAAATATACACAAAGGTAAATTCATTATGCATTTTTTTTATCAACGCATGATCTTTTTTTGTGTTTTGTTTACACATACCCGAACACGGGGTATTGTATATGCGTCTGTGTGCGTATTGAAAATGTCCGTTTCACAGAAACTTTATTTTTTACTTTTGTTCATTTTATCGACTTATTTGGTGGTAGGGTTTTGTGCGAGCCCGCCTGGGTAGGTACCACCCACTCATCAGTTATTCTACCGCCAAATAACAGTAGTCAGTATTGTTGTGTTCCGGTTTGAAGGGTGAGTGAGCCAGTGTAACTACAGGCACAAGGGACATAACATATTAGTTCCCAAGGTTAGTGGCGCAGTGACGATGCAAGGAATAGTTAATATTTCTCACAGCGTCATTGTCTATGGGTGATGGTGACCACTTACCATCAGGTGGCCCATATGCTCGTCCGCCAACCTATACCATAAAAAAAAAAATCGAGGTCATCGAACCGATAATAAATCGTTTAAATCGATTCTGTTACAGCAATCAAACCATACTGCAGCCGGTCGCCGCAGCTCATGAGCGCAGTCAAGCGGTTGTGCACGGCTCTGGCGATGCTGATACGGCTCTGCGACGAAGTGACGGTGGTGAGCTTGCGGGCCGACGCCGACGACACGGAGATGGAGACGTCGACGGCGGCGCTGTCGCCGGAGCACGTGAGCTCGGTGGTGAAGGGCGTGACGGCGGCCGTGGAGGAGGTGGCGGGGCTGGCGCAGCAGCACATGGCGCGCCCCGCGCTGTCGCCGCGCCCCGCGCTCGTGTCGCCGCGCGCCTCCACGCAGCGCAACTCGCTGCCCGGTACGAACCCACGCCCCCCCGATACCTTATTCTATATAATAAACACTTCCTGAATTAGTAAGATTTCGTTACATGTTGTCATTTGAAAAGAACGGTAATTTTCATACATATTTATTACCGTTACCCACGAGAGACCGATACCTTATTCTATATAATAAACAGTTTCTGAATTAGTAAAATTTCGTTACATGTTGTCAATTGTAAAGAACAGTAATTTACATACATATTTAAGACCGTTTTTTATATCTATGTTAAGGTTTTAGAAAATTCAAACTATAAAGTTTAATATTCATTAGTTCCTCGTATGTTATATCTAAAAAATATATATTTACTTAAAAGTGGGTTCCATATTATTGGTCACTCATAATATATGTATTTGATTCCAGACATCCCCCTGACGCCCAAGGAGCTGTCGCTGCTGACGGGCGAGGCGGGCGCGGAGCCGAGCGGCGTGCGCGCGTCGCACTCGTCGGAGTCCATCCTCGACGCGCCGGACTCGCCGCCGCCCAAGCCCGCCAGGCCGAACCGGTCAGTCAATAATATAGCTATCGTATTTATACATTGGAGGCTAAAGCAGATGCAAATATTTGGAATTATCTATTTTTTTTTAATCTGTATCTTTTTTATTTTGACAGAATATTTGATAGAAAAAATAGTCACGAGAAACGATAGAGTATTTTGTTCGCCACATTGTATTATATTAATGTTACACTAGAAATTTTAATTTCAATAATATTTTTTTTTAAATGAAGTACATACTCTTACAAATTCCTTCTTAATGGAGTACACCATGGAGGGCCTCTGACACTGACAATTATGACGTGACAATTTTAAACATCTGGCAAAATTAATAATATAGTATAATTTCGATTATTACTCGTTTTAAATATAAACATGTATTTGATAATACAAGCAAAAGTTTACACAAGTTTTAATATTTAAATAGTTGATTGAAATAAAAAGTGATTAGGTAGTAATTCAAAAAAGTAGCTAAATGACATATTATAATATATAATTAAAACGCTAATATTTCTTTGGGGTAGAGCTTTTGGTAAACTCGCCCGCGTAAATACCAACTTCCTATCAGATAATCTATCGCCAAACAGTAATACTCGATGTTATTGTTTTGTGGTTATAAGGGATAATCCACAAGTATAACTGCAAGAAAAGGCAATATAAGGAATGATTAATGTACGGAAATATTCCGCGGTATTACTTCCTTAAAATCAGAATTCATTAATTATACCAATAAAGTAACATTAAGGAAAAAAATACTACATAATATGTCAAATGTATACATATATGATAATTTCAATATAATTATTTCGATGTAATAAAAATTGTAACAAAAAATATTTTACATTCATGTAGATTTTTTCATGTCAAATATTTTAGTAACTAATTTATTTTATTAATAACCAGATGCCTTTGATTAATTTTTAAATATTTAATTTCATAAAATTAAATATATAAATACAGTTATGTTAAATTCATAGTCGTAAATAGTCAACTTTCAACCGATTAATAAAGCAATTAAATTATATTTCTTTTGTAGTTTGAATACTTTCTCTGTTCAATAAATACTACATTAATATTAAGTTTTATTAATTTAAATAAAACAAAATTTTAATTTAAGATTTTGAATATATTAGAAATTCTGTTTATCTCCACATTGCGTGACCTTGACATCGCCGTAATGAATTTCACTTTTCTCTGTATAATTTGACATCGGGTTTGGTTGGTTAAAGTGAAAGTTTATTGCAGGAAAATCGAGTTGGCCCCTCCTTTGCCGCCAAAGCGCAAGTCAGCAAACGACAACTCCTTACTAGGACTGTCCATAGACAGGTATAATTAGATATTATGTTTTAATTCTTTATGATCGCTTTCACTTCCCTTCTCGTCAGGGAAAGTGAAAATTATCTACGATAACGGTGCTCGCAACGCGAAATATTTTTTTTAAGGAATACATTCCATTCAATAATCATATAAACATACATGTATATGGGCGGACGCTTTTGCCTTTGAATGCGTTATTAATATTTGAATTCCATCGATCAAGCTTAGTGCGGGCTGCTGACCACTATCTTTTAAGATTTAAATAATGCTAATATTAAGTATGAACTACTTTAGATATTTAGTAGAACATATGTTTTAAGTTATGAATAACAAATTTTTTTTTTAGATTATCTCTCCAGTCCCACAGCAGTGGCTCTCTAGATTCAATGCTCAACGTGTCTAACGACGAAGACAGGAACACACATGATTCTATGAACCATGAAGTATTTGTTACTCCGCCTAACTCTGATTTAGTTGGTAAGTAACTTAAACTACATCACACTAAATTATAGCGTTATTGCTGTTTTTTGTAACATGTAACATAAACCAATAGAATTGATAAGGTACTAATTGTAATTCAGTTAGTTGTTGCATGTTATAAAGATTTATAAGATAATTTTCCAGTATTGTTAAGTCACAAATATGAAATTATTTGATCACGATTTAGTACGCTTACATTAAATTATTTTCTTTAATTTAATTTTAAGTAAAATTATAAGGGATTTATTTTGTTGATATGTTATAAAATATATTTTTATCGATAACAGGCATGTGCAGTTGCAATAATATGAATGAAATGCGCACTTCAGTGGAGTCACACGAGTCTCATATGAACAACGTCCACAGTCACTCCAACCACAATCGGTGAGTGAACAGTAGCCAGACCGTTCTAAACTCTGCAAGTTTTATTTATTCGATTGCATAACTTATAAATTTACTTTATCTTTCTCCTATATTTTTGTTCAGTCTATTTATTGTGCGTTTTTCTTTTAATTTAAAGTTTCTCCAACGAATCCGGTTTCGTGTCTGTCGGTCATTCGGAGATATCGACAGAACAGAGTTTCACATCGACATTCTCCTCGCATCACTACTCTAGTCATACGGACAGGTGACAAACAATGCACACACTTCACGTTTTGATCCGACACTTGTTTGTTTTATGTTGTACACTCACTTGTTTGCATTACATTTTCTATAGCACTGAGGGTATTTGATCTGGTATATAATATTATTGTAAAAATACTAATCGATATTTATTATTATTGTAAAAATACCCAACATTTTTTAAGTAAGTAAATAATTTATTCGATACAAAAAAAAGTATTAAAAATGATATGCCAGATGAAATTCCGAAACAATTAATAAATTTCACAATTAACTCGACTCACGTTTGTTTTCGATTGTCTCGTGTCATGCTTCCTGTTATTGTTTGCAGTACTTTTGAAAGTACAGAGTATGTGAGCGAAATGAAGTGCACTCTGCAGAGCGTTGAGGGCCGCATGTTCAGTGTGAACTCGGTGGCCGCGCACAACTCCTCAAAGTGAGTGTCGCTCGCCACATCTGTTTTACAGCTTTGTCACCTGGTTTTGACCATATTTAAACTTCGAACATTACACCGATTTGAATGTGATCCTTCCCGCCATACAGTTTTGAATTTAGTTTCACTTAAGATGAATGGTATAATGGATGGATTTTTTTATACTTTTTTTACTAATACGGTTTTTCATTTTTTGTATTATATTGGGATTTCGGCCTTGATTTAGTTGGCTGTCTATATAGTTTTTGATAAATCCATTAATATAATGTATAAAATGGAAAATATATATAGTGCGAAAGATTTAAGTGGTGTAAAGTTCAGTTATGAAATTGTAGAGCACAGTTTTATAAATAAAATAAAATAGACAGTGTTGTCACTAATATTCTTAACTAGTAGCACAAATTGCACGTTGCAAAGATGTATGTTTCATTTCCATTGCGCGTGGAGCAACGATAATAGATTTAATAGCAAACTTAGACGAAGTAGAGTAACATCTGAGTAAAGTAGTATGATAATTATCATCCATGTCGTAATTTTAAAAATAGAATATAATTTCGATTAAAGTAAGTTTTAGTCGTCGATGATTTTGTTATATGATATTTGAGAATTTTAGAATAAATATGGTGTGAATGTGGTCGTGATGGTGACACGTGCGCCTGTCGGCAGGCTGGCGAGCATCACGTCGGACGACAGCGAGACGCCGCCCGAGCTGCCCGTCAAGACGCGCCGCGCCGTGCGCGCCGACATGCAGCAGTACTTCCCCAACGTCGAGATCAGGTATATCGACTCATGTATATATATATATATATATATATAATTTATTTTTTATTTTTTTATGTTATAGTTTGGCGGACGAGCATATGGGCCACCTGATGGTAAATGGTCACCATCACCCATAGACAATGCCGCTGTAAGAAATATTAACTATTCCTTACATCGTCAATGTGCCACCAACCTTAGGAACTAAGATGGTATGTCCCTTGTGCCTGTAGTTACACTGGCTCACTCAATCTTCAAACCGGAACACAACAATACTGAGTACTGTTATTTGGCGGAAGAATAACTGATGAGTGGGTGGTACCTACCCAGACGGGCTAGCACAAAGCCCTACCACCAAGTAAATATATTATATTCATGTATTAGGAGTTCAGTAATCTTAGACATATTATGATAAGTAATAACATCACTAAATTATTTTATATAATAGAGTCCCCCGACCACGTTTGTGTGTCTGAATGTTCGCGATAAACTCCAAAACTACTGTACGGATTTTCATGCGGTTTCCACTAGTAGACAGAGGGATTTATGAGGAAGGTTGAGGTGTATAATTTATTAAGGTTTTTGTGTAAATAAGTTGAAATAGAACGACTAATGTTAAACACGTCGGAAAGAAACAAAAAAAGCAAATATAAATAAAAGGTAAAACTATAAAAATCAAACTTATATCCAACCGTGCAAAGCCGGGTCAAGCTTCTATTCTTCGTATATACAATAAATTAATTGTAAATTTACAAGCCAACCCTTTGCTCACACAGGAAGACGCCACCGTTCTCGCTGCACGACGCGCGACCGCACACTCTCGCAGAGCACAACCATCAACGCCCGCCGCCGCTGCCTCTCAAGAAGAAACACAGTCAGTATCTGTATAATAATAATGCGCCCACTGTTAGACATATATATATGTCTACAATATATATACTACATTTCATTAAAACTTGTACAATAGTCTTATAGATGTCTTGTACAGGAATTTCATAATAAACAGTAATTCAAAAGTACAGTATAATCCGTTTACGCTACGACTTATTTGAAAGTCGTTCTATCCGGATTGTACTGTAAAAATACTTAATATTTTTTACTTGGTTTTGGGTTTTTAAATAATTATTACAAGTTCTAATGAAATGCCTTGAAGCTTCGGGTGATCGGAAATATCAAAACGAATACTAATCATAATCCTTGAATAATAAATATTCTGCATATAGAATATAATAGCAATAACTACGAAAGTTCCTTTTTTATGTGTAAAAATTAATGATGTATAAATGGAGGTTTTAATATTAAATACTAGCTATCTGAGATCATTGTCGTCAAGTCCAAACTACGTTAGCATAAATAATTCTTGTGTTGTTGTTTTAGATGTATGTATGAATGTCACTATAGTCATGATTTTTGACTGCATGTAGCATATTTGTTGAAAGTGAGAATGTGGAATCTTTTCTATTTCACGAATCAATGCTATCTCTGAATATGTACACGACTTTCAAGCGTATGTGTGTCTAATTTTCTATTTCTAATTTGTCTAAAGTTCTTGAATATAATATGATGACCAAAATGTTTGTGTTGACGGTACCGTTTACTGTTTCACTTTGTCCTATATTAATGTTTGGCTACTGGGAATTTCTCAAAGGGACCAATAATAAAGTTGACACAGTTAATTCGGTTAAAGAAATAACTAATGATCTATATAAATGGCGTTTAAAGGTGTGTGGGGTACAAGTCTCTATTCTTTTATCTCGCATTTGTTATGATTAAGCCGAATTAACTGTCTCTCGTATGCCAATCGGGGTTTATTAATGTTTTAATAAAGTGGGGGTTATAACGGCATGTTTGTCTGTTGTGCCGGTGCGGCGCCGCAGTGTTTCAAAGCGTCGCGTACAGCGGTGAGTGGAATGCATGCTCGCTACGCCTCCCACAGCTCGCCAGACACGAGATGCCTCAGCCTAGCGCCGCTATACCCGAGGATACGGGGGCCCAATCAGTTGCTACATTGGCAGTATAAACGCGTTTGAGCCGCGCTACAAACTGATTATTTTATGACGTTACAATACTATGTCAATAATATAAAAGTAATTTATGAATTGTATATATATCGCATACGCATAAATAGACTCAATTTCAATCAAATTAAAGTCAGTCAACTGGTTGGACCGTTAGTATCTAAGTGTAATTTAGCGGTGATACTCGTCGACTCCAAATAGTTGGACGGATTGGAGAACATCATGTGCCTCTAGCTTTCACGATACATTTTAATAACAGTAAAACTGCTTGCTTATCACTTATGGCTTACACTGCTTTATTTTGTGTCAGTTATTAACGTAAACGGAATTTCGCATAGTTAATTATCACCTGAGATGATGAATGTACTTAACGCTTCATTACGGCGCCTTTGCTGTTTTATTAGGCGGCATAGAAGAACATGTTACGCATTTGTTACTAGACAACGTTTTTTTTGCCAATTTTATTTTGTCGTGATTTTATATTTCGAACTAATTTTTCCAGTAATGGCATACATGGAAATGTTTGGAAACTGCAGTCATACGCTCAACGCTCATCCTCCGATCAATCCAGAGGCGCCGCCGGATATGTTCCGGCATTCAATACACACATATAATTTGACGAGGTAACATTTTTATATTAAAATTTTGACATTTTGTATCAGTGTTCGCATACATACTAATTTATTGTGAAATTCGTTTATTGCATATGGTAAAGAAACTGTATTTCTTATCTAGGAAACAAATAATAAAATTAAACTCAGCTGATGACATTGTTAATTAACACATATTATATGTGGGTCAATGCACAATAAATCTTTAATCATTTGTTTATGAGTAAATTCCAGTAGTAACTAATGCGTGATTTAATTTTATTAGTCCTAATGTTTTTGTGCGTATTTGATAACGCGTGTATGTTTTTGTAGTGCGCAACATTCTAGTACGGGGACAATAAGTGTGGGTCACCACCAGATGCAAAGGACTATGGCTTCGTCGCTAACGGTTCAACACTTGAGTACACCGCCTTTGAGGTTTGTATTATATAATAATAAAATCAAAATATACTTTATTCTCATAGAGAATTGTAGAGAAAAGAGAGAACCTACAAGAAATTCTTGAATCATTTGTTTTACTAATTCAAATACACAGATAACTATATAGAAATCTATATAATATGCTACTCAAAAGCAATGAACACTCAATTTTCGCCTGTTTATCGACCTATTATCTTGTAAAAATTTATGTTTTATTTGATAAAGAGTTGTAACATAAACTTAAAATTGTTTATACTTGTAATTGTCGAATAATATTTGATTACTCTTTCAACTAGTATACAAAATCAACTTAAAATTATTTTAAAATGTTTTGTTTCCTTATCAATAATATTATTTTTTTAGTATTTCGATAGCCTTGTTATTATTTTGTACACTGTGAAAGCTTAAATAATTAATTATAGACTAAAGATATTGTTGCCAAATCATTTGGAACAACAATTATTTAGCGACTAAAAATATTGCTAAATATTTTATTAACAGTGGTTCTGAAGATTCCGTCAGTATGAAGACATCGAGTAGAACTAGTCCAGTACCCCCGGAGCCTCCAGCTCTGCCACCAAAGATGAATAAGACTAAACAGGTATAGTAAAGTAAAGTAAAGTAACAGCCTGTAAATATCCCACTGCTGAGATAAGGCCTCCTCTTCCATTAAGGAGAGGGGTTGGAACATATTCCACCGCGCTGTTCCAATGCGGGTTGGTGGAATGCACATGTGGCAGAATTTCGATGAAATTTGTCACATGCAGGTTTCCTCACGATGTTTTCCTTCACCGCTGAGCACGAGATGAATCATAAACACGATTAAGCACATACATATATACAGTGGTGCTTGCCTGGGTTTGAACCCGAAATCATCGGTTATGATGCGCGCGTTCTAACCGCTGGGCCATCTCAGATCGTACTATACTAAACAGGTATAGTACGTTCTTATACTAACTCTACATGAATGTATAGCGCATAGTGTTAATGATGTTTTTTGTTTATTCAGATATCAATGAATTCGAGTAATGAACTGCTACCCCCACCATCACCGCGGCCGTCGTCGAACAACAGTTCAGCTGATGAATCCATGCTCAATAACGTGGTACGCTATAATTTATGTTATGACGACCTCCACGGTCGAGTGGTGTGTACACCGGTTTTCATGGTTACGCCACTCTGAGGTCCCGGGTTCGATTCCTGGCCGAGTCGTTTAGATTACCATTAGCTTTCTATGTCGTCTTGGGTCTGGGTGTATGTGGTACCGTCGTTAATTCTGATTTCCATGACACAAGTGCTTCAGCTACTTACATTGGGATCAGAGTAATGTATGTGATGTTGTCTCATATTTATTTATTTTATTAATATTATTTTTTAATTGTCTTACTTGCTTTTTGTTTAAATAAAATAATGCACGTGCAGTCGATAATAAAGTCATAAAATCAGTTAAACAAATGCGTTTTCTGCTTATAGAGTACAGACGACTTGTATGTGAGTTCGTCATCCCCGGGCAAGTTTCCAGTTGATGAGGAGGAGTTAGATAGACTCGTGCCTCTGCCTTCTCCCGTGCCCTCGCAGGTATATTTATGCAAGTTAATACACATATGGATTAAAGCAATGACGTTCTAAACGACGTTCTATGACGACCTCCATGGTCGAGTGGTGTGTACACCGGTTTTCATGGGTACGCCATTCTGAGGTCCCGGGTTCGATTCCCGGCCGAGTCGATATAGATTACCATTAGTTTTCTATGTTGTCTTGGGTCTGGGTGTATGTGGTACCGTCGTTACTTCTGATTTCCATAACACAAGTGCTTCAGCTACTTACATTGGGATCAGAGTAATGCATGTGATGATGTCTCATATTTATTTATATTTATTTAAATCTTTAAAAATGATTATAAACTGGTCGTGCCTACAAAAACAATATCTATATTTGCAGAGAAGTGAAAGCAGCACTGAGCCCGTGCAACCGGTATCCGAGACAAATGACACAATCACATCCGACTCTGAAGATATTATCCTGCAGACGGATGTTAGTGGTTGGCTCCTTCTGAAGGGCACCACCAAAGAGGGCTCCGAAGTGCGCGAAGTCCGCGGTGGTCACCCGGACGCCCTAATAGTACTCGCCACTAAAGCTACCAAAGGTACTTTTTGTTATTTATTTTTTTTCAATATTTTTTTCTAAATCATTAGTCTTACCAAAATTGGGACATGGTTCAATAACTAATCACAATTGATGCCATATAATAAGTTAACTAATGTGGAGAAGGGATTTAAACATTCATTGGAAGATAACAAAGCATGTCATAGTATTATAATATAAAAAGAAAATATGATTATGGCACTAAGAAAATGAAAACTTTTTACTTTTATTTAAATAATAATAAAAAAAATTATATTTAAAAAAAAAAGAGAGAATTGGCATCGCTTCTAACCTCTTAACTTTCATGCTTTCACTTTACAGAAACGGACGAGTGTAAGTGAATCATAGTATGAGGGCTGACAGACACTAGCTGGTTGAATACTAATATTATTATTATAGCTTAGCTGGTCTCGCTTCATATGGTTTTTAGAGGCACTATTGATTTGTTAATTATATAAGTACTGTATTACTGGATATACTAAATTTACACGCGATTTGCTGGCGTTGAGACTCACACAACTAATTAAGAAAAGAGCATGATATATTTTAAATTTAGATAAAATATTTGTATTCGTATTTATGAATTATATAATGATAAATAGTAACAATAGCATAACGTTTGAAGCACACGGCTTTAGCTTAGCATTAGTGGGACACATTTTGTTTGAAATAGCTTTAGTGAGATTAGTTTGCAAACAAAATGGTGTTACCAGTGTGAAAATTTGGCTTGGCCTTTTTATAACGTTGATGTAAACGGTACAGAGAACATTTTTGTGATATTAGAAGCGTTATTACTGTATTAAGATACATTGTCTTAAATTTACGCGATTACACATTGAAATAAAAATAGGTATAACGGATTTGAATGGCGTATATTAATTATTTTTAACATACAGACGTTTCGAGCACTTTACAGCGTTCGTGGTCACGGGAAGACCAGTCTACCCGAACGAAACGTCGGGATGTTAAAAATAATTAATATACGCGATTCAAATCCGTTATAGCTATATTTATTAAGATACATTATTTGATTAATCAACTAATGTATGTGTTATGTATTTGTATATGGATTAAATCGGTAATTTAAAAAAAGAACACTTACTGTACTCGTCTACATCAGCTGTTAGCTCAAACAAGTTTAGCGGCCTGACCTCAGCACGCGTGTATGTGCGCAGATTTCGCGTACCAGGAGGCGTTCCTGGCGACGTACCGCACGTGGGTGCCGCCGGGCGAGCTAGTGCGCAAGTTGGTGCGGCGCGCGCACCACTACCGCCCGCGCCCGCACGAACTGCGCTCCACGCTCAGCCTGCTCACCCGGGTCGTGGCCGACCTCACGTGAGTACACCCTTATGTGGTGCTTGCTTTATACTGACTATATACAATGTCATCTCATATTAAATTGTTTATATAATGTATGAAACAAACAAAAAAACCCCGCTGAGTTTCTTTCGCCGGTTCTTCTCAGGTCAGGGTATTTACTTTTCCGAACCGGTGGTAGTGTTTCAGTTGACCATCAATTAGAAAGTGTAATGCTTCTATATTGAATAAAGTTATTTGAGTTTGAGTTAATTATCATCATATTCAGTATAGTCATTCTGTGCTGAAGGCATACACACTACTGCGCGCACTCAAAAGAGATTGTTATCTCATTATTCATGTTGCGAAAACTAAATTTGTTTTAATATTCAGGTCAATTCTTTATCATGAAATTATATTTAGTAGCTATTACGGCATTCAATACTGTAATGCCAACAAATCTCTTTAAGTTTTTCTATAAGATTATATTTATTTTTAGAATGGGTGACCTAGATCGAACGTTAATGCAAGAAATTATGGAATTCATTTATTGGCTTGTCGAAACGGAGGAGCTCCCTATATCAAAAGCTCTAAGACAAATACTAGTCGATAAACAGAAACAATTACATTTCCAAAATGTGAGTATTTACTGATACTACAGTGTGAATATTTTGAAAGTATAAATTAATATGTTTTTTTATTTAATTTCCAGACAAATAACAAATACGAATACGACATGCCCTGTTATGGTACCGTGTCCCTTCGTCGGGACACGTTACTAGACTTCAAAGCCAGTGAGTTAGCCGAGCAGATGACGTTGCTTGACTCGGCTCTATTCGTGCGTATAACGACTGCGGAGGTGCTCTCGTGGCCACGTGACCAGTCTGAGGAGAGCTCGCCCAATCTGACGAGGTTTACCGAGCACTTCAACAAGATGAGTTACTGGGCCCGCTCCAGGATACTAGAGCAAGTGAGTTTTTACTATAGTTTGTTCGCGTTAAGAATGCAGTGAGTTGTCATTTTACTCCGCCCCCTGACCAATCAAATCTTTTTTAACAGCAGGGTGAAGGTGTATGCATATTTGTGTTAAAATTCCAACAAATTATATTTGTTTTAATGACTACGTATAATGAATTTAAAAAATACACATTAAAATAAAAAATCTAATCGGGGTGTTTAATCAACAAAATTCTTAACACTATATACAATCGTTTGCGAATCTTGCCATCGTGATGTAGAAATTTACATATTTTGACATAACGTCATCTAGTAGCTATAGGTTACATTAATTATTACGTGTACAGCTTTAATAAATTAAATATAAATATATAAATAAAAAAAATTTAAATTATAAAAATAAAAATATCAGTTAATAATTAATTAAATGTGAACTTGACTTTGTAATTTGAAAAGATTTGATTGGTCAAAGGGGGCGGAGTCAGGCCGGTAAACAATGACAACTCACTGCATTCTTAACGCGAACAGACTATACTTTGTGAATCGATGAGGATAATACATCAACTAGATGCAATCAAAGTGAGCGTATTTTGTTAATAATTAAAATTGTGAGTAATATAGTAGTAATAGTAGAGAATCGACGATCCGTTGAAAGTTTACAACTATGTGTTGTGCACATTCTTCCGCAAGAGATTATAATACGCTCGCGTTCCACAGTACGAGGCGCGCGAGCGGGAGAAGTACGCGAGCAAGGTGCTGAAGGTGATGAAGGCCCTGCGCAAGCTGAACAACTTCAACTCGTACCTGGCGCTGGTGTCGGCGCTCGACTGCCCGCCCGTGCGCCGCCTGGGCTGGCCGCGCGCCGTGGCCGACGCGCTGCGCGACCACTGCGCGCTCATCGACTCCTCGCACTCCTTCCGCGCCTACCGCAACGCGCTCGCCGACACGCAGCCGCCCTGCATACCCTACATGTACGCCCATGACGCTCCCCCTCACACTAGATTGACTAGCACTTTATATAAATAAAATGTATTATTTGGGACCTAGATATGCAAACTAAGTAAGAGTCGAGATGGCCCAGTGGGTAGAACGCGTGCATCTTAACCGATGGTTGCGGGTTCAAACCCAGGCAAGCACCGCTGTTTCATGTGCTTAATTTGTCTTTATAATTCATCTCGTGCTCAGCGGTGAAGGAAAACATCGTGAGGAAACCTGCATGTGACAAATTTCATAGAAATTCTGCCACATGTGTATTCCACCAACCCGCATTGGAACAGCGTGGTGGAATATGTTCCAAACCTTCTCGTCAAAAGGAGAGGAGGCCTTTAGCCCAGCAGTGGGAATTTACAGGCTGTTGTTGTTGTTGTTATGCAATCTTATTGTTTCATATATTTTCACAGTGGCCTCTTCCTTCAAGATCTTACGTTCGTACACGTGGGTAACCCGGATTTGCTCCCCGATGGCAGCATTAACTTCACGAAACGATGGCAGCAGTATAATATAATGGAAAACATGAAGCGTTTCCACAAGGAGTGAGTCCTCTGAGACATATTTAATTGCGCTTTCCGTTCAAATCGAACAAAACACTAAGCGAATATTAATTTACTTTCCAGACAGTACAAGTTCAAGAAGAACGAGCGCATCCAGGCCATGTTCAACGAGTTCGACGACGTGCTGAGCGAGGAGACCATGTGGCAGATCTCGGAGACCATCAAGCCGCGCGGCGGGCGCTCGCGCAACGCGTCCGCGCCCTCGCCGCCCGCCGCGCCGCCCGCGCCGCCCGTCGCCGCCACGGCCGCCACGTGCGTACCCACACACTCCCACACACTCACACACTCGTCTGTACCCGCACACTCGTCTGTACCCACACACTCGTCTGTACCCACACACTCGTCTGTACCCACACACTCGTCTGTACCCACACACTCGTCTGTACCCACACACTCGTCTGTACCCACACACTCGTCTGTACCCACACACCACTCGTATGTACCCACACACTCGTCTGTACCCACACACCACTCGTCTGTACCCACACACTCGTCTTTACCCACACACTCGTCTGTACCCACACACTCGTCTGTACCCACACACCACTCGTCTGTACCCACACACTCGTCTGTACCCACACACTCGTCTGTACCCACACACCACTCGTCTGTACCCACACACTCGTCTGTACCCACACACTCGTCTGTACCCACACACTCGTCTGTACCCACACACTCGTCAGTACCCACACACTCGTCTGTACCCACACACTCGTCAGTACCCACACACTCGTCTGTACCCACACACTCGTCAGTACCCACACACTCGTCTGTACCCACACACTCGTCAGTACCCACACACTCGTCAGTACCCACACACTCGTCTGTACCCACACACTCGTCTGTACCCACACACTCGTCAGTACCCACACACTCGTCTGTACCCACACACTCGTCAGTACCCACACACTCGTCTGTACCCACACACTCGTCAGTACCCACACACTCGTCTGTACCCACACACTCGTCTGTACCCACACACTCGTCAGTACCCACACACTCGTCTGTACCCACACACTCGTCAGTACCCACACACTCGTCTGTACCCAAATCTCGCTACCTTGCGCCTTTTCAGTATAGCGAGAGAATAGAGTGGTCTATGCAACTTTTTAGCTCACAAAAACTGAACGACTGATTACGCTTATTTTGAGCATTTGCTATTTTGAATAGCAAATGCTGTGAGTCGAGATGGCCCAGTGGTTAGAACGCGTGCATCTTAACCGATGATTGCGGGTTCAAACCCAGGCAAGCACCGCTGATTCATGTGCTTAATTTGTCTTTATAATTCATCTCGTGCTCAGCGGTGAAGGAAAACATCGTGAGGAAACCTGCATGTAACAAATTTCATAGAAATTCTGCCACATGTGTATTCCACCAACCCGCATTGGAACAGCGTGGTGGAATATGTTCCAAACCTTCTCCTCAAAGAGAGAGGAGGCCTTCAGCCTAGCAGTGGGAATTTACAGGCTGTTGTTGTTGTTGTTGTTGTTGCTATTTTGAATATTAGATGTAATTGAACGAATGTCGTATATATTGAGTGTGACACGATCGTGACATTTATGATTATACTATATTATACTTGTTTCTTTTCGCAGGTAAAACGAACCAAATCCAAAGAATAAAGATGGAGAAGAAAGAGAAGAAACGACTCGACATAAATGTGAGATTTTATCTATGAGGAATTGTTTAAATTAGATAAAATATTGTGATTATCTGTCCTAAAATGGCCTAATTATTTTTAGTGTATTTATTGGTAAATGCGATTAAAACTGTGATTGGTCCGATTGTGTATAGAACGCTTAAAACATGTTAGCTTACTAGCACTTGGTTTGAGACTTTACTGTATAATATTTGAAATCTATATTACCAACACAATTTGTATCATAAAAAGTCAAAACGATGAGCGCTAATATTAATTAACGTGATCTGGAACCAAATCAATAATTGTCATCATATAAAGTCAAATTGATCATAAAAATTCAAATCGTATCAATTTATTGGAAAGATATCTTTGAATAATCCCTATCAGTATTCCTACCGTTACTGGCATACATATCAGCATGTGACTTGCATAGTTTCTTACAATGAAATACGACGCATAGAATAGTATAACTGATATTCTTCTAGTTGTTGTGATTTGCCATTGATGTCATAATATTTCAAACATAATTTATACACAGACTTCGAAAGCTAAATTTCAATACATCGAATTAGAGGAATCCTTTGAAATTTGTAAGTAGTCGACGAGTTGCTATATAATTAGTGATAGTGTTAAGCGTAGCGCATGGTGAAACTAATTTCATGAAATTTGTATTTAATGATAAATAATCAACATATAGTGATTACTGAAAGTGCATTTTATATAAACATTATAAATCTTTCGCTGTTATGGTAGTATTGTGTATTTGTATCTACATTTCAGAAAATTTCGACTTGTTATGTGATATTTGAATTGCGAAAAAATTTGTAATGTCAGTTAAATTATACATAACGTAACGTGCACATTCTGCCTTAGTGAATAAGAAATGGGACAATTCCTTTAAAATCCAGAAAGAATAGAAATTGTTTACAATGTCATAAGGACAGACAGACTTTCACAATCAGTGTCAATCTCAATTGAACAAAATTAGCAATGAAAATAATTAATTGAAATTACAGTTAAAATGTATTACAGAAATGTACGCCTTTGTAGATTAAGATTATAATGACATACTGTTAACTTATATGAACCGTTTGAATGACAAGGAGCAAGGAAGTTATAGAGGTTGAAAAATGTTTGAAATTGTATACATCTAGTCAAATGGGGCTTCCATAGCTAATAATGGTACTGAACACGACCCCGTGCTATTTTTCACGAAATAATCAACTATACATATCAATAATATTGTGTGCCAAATGTCGATATCGAGAAATGTCCCATTTCAAATAGAAATATATATTTTCGAAAAGTTTGCAGTTATTTTCATAGTACAAGTGACTGACCAGAGTTAGGTGCATATTAAGTTATTGTTTCATCTTTCACTTACGTTCGTCTGGTCGGTCGTAGAGATGTGTAAAAATGCTACTGCAACATACTTAGGTCAGTTAAGGTTGGTTCTCGCTATTCTATTTTATAAATAAATTTACATACTGTGTATTTGTAATAATCGAACATTTAGTGCGTCTTCGCAAATTGTTTAGATAGCTTAATAAAAAAAAAAGATTATTGAGAGAATTCAAGCACTAATGCTACGTGTCAACTGATAGTTTCACATTTAGTTTTTATAATGCGACAATCTGAACAGTCGATGTACTGAGACGGCGAGATTTGCGTCTCGGCCCTCGTTGTGGTTTTTGCAAAGCTCGAGACGGCAACACAGCTTATATACTGCAGATTTCATTTATACTAAGTATATTATGCGACGCAATATTTTACGCGTGTTCTAATAATAAAATTTGATACATATTATTATTTTTGATAATCAGAAATTATATTTTTCCTATAAATTGTCGCCTCCAAGGTGACAAAATGTTTACGAGAAATCATACTTTTGAGATCTAAACTTGTTTATTAACGGAAGTGTTTGTGTCATTTTACTATTTATTAAAAGCTTAGGACGCAGCCAAGGATCTATTGTAGCGATAGACTAATTAGTAAACGATTGTTTCTATTTATAATAGAATTTTTCTATGGGAGTAATGCATAGATACAATAAACGTTTTTAAATGGTAATTAGCGATAATACAAAATAATCGTACACGGTTTAATTGATTTGCCTTAAGACGATCGAGTCTTGAAATAGCAATAATTTTTTTTATCGTAGAATCGCTGCACATTTGTGATAACGATCACTCGTTCGAGTGCCGCTTACTACTCGGTTGACGTCCTCTATACGTAGACAAATTTTATATTAGAGAAATATTAGCCTTAAGCGTACATAAACCCCATTTATCCGCCGGATCATTGCGGATACGATTACGTCTTTGGTCGCTATTATAATAGTAAGACGTTAATTCATTTTCGATGAACTATTAACGTAAACGATACGAGTAGCTCGTCGGAGACAAAACACTTTGTGTTTATGTTGTGTTATTGTGACAGACCTCGCCGAGTATTCCATCGTCGACCATGGAGATAGTGATGTGATTAGATAAATTAATTTATTCAATAAATAAATTATTGAAATTTTATAAGCAGCCGATGTTATTTTATTTAATTATATTATTTATCGATCCCGAGGTTTGTCACGATATCGTTTATTTCGAAATGTTTAGGCATAGTTGTCATGACACGGTATGATGTATTTCGCAGTGTAGTTCGATAATGTAACAACAACGATCTGGTAGTGTTGTATCTTTTGGGATAAACAGCCCACGCAATAAATAACTAGACCAATATTTAGAATATTTTACAGTGCTTTATTGATACGATGTGCTGATATTGTAATTTGTATGTAAAAATAATTTGAACCGTAGTTAAGTTGGTAGGTATGTTACCATTTTTATGATTGTTTTTTTTTTTTTGACCTATTTCGTAGCGTTTTAAAGAGACCGTCACTATTGAAGACTAAATCCATAAACGAAATTAACAAAGGCTATTTATTATTATAATTATAAAAAAGAAGATAATTCGTAGCCAATTATTTATAAATGAAACGATTAGTCCAATATCGATAGTCACTTTTAAAAGATACGTAAGGAGGTCGCTTGTATCGTATATATTTATTTAGCGTACCGTAATATTCTGTAACATTTTGGTACATAATTAATTGAAATATATTAAAGACTGCCTAAATTAATAACTCAGTATAATTGATGTGTAAACTAGCGACAGCGTTTCTTCGAACGTCTTCATTATATCACTGTAGTTGTTTGTTACTACAAGTATTTAGAGAGAATCGCCTATTACGAAGGTATTGTAGTTTCTATGGTAATTGTTTAGTAGCGATGTCGATATTTATTGATTTTATTTTATAACGATGTCACTTTAGAACAGCTTACATTGTTGTATTAGCAAGTTCAGTATTATGTTTAAAGTAATGCCATACTTGTATCAAATGGATTTATATTATTTCGTTTTATATGCGATTGTTTACTTATACGTTTACTTTAGTATTTTTTTTATACATAAATACGATTTATTTGTACATTTCTCTTAATTAGTTTCGCGTAACATTGTATCTGAATTGCATGCTTATTTGTACAGTTTACATTTGTGTGTCAAGTTTTCTTTGTAATTATTTTGTAATATAAATATAGCACGTTATTTACAATCTGATAAAGTCTGTTGTTTTATTTATTTTTGTCTCGTGTATATATTCAAATAATGGTATCGAATGATTTTAATGATGTCCTGACTGATTTGGTCACCTTGGCTTGCCTTACGGGGAGACCAGACGAGTACGCAGGACGTAAATAAACAACTGGGTGCGCAAACATAGGTACACTATATTCCCTCACTCTTAAAAGCCAATTTGGCGATAAATTTGATACGATTGAAAAAAAATTAGGCCCAGGCACAACGGCTTAACGATGCATTTACAATCGCCGACTCCGGGCTGTTACTGAGAATTTTTTCGACAGAAAACTCAATAGCTTTGTATGATTCCGAAAACGATCGTGATATTTTTTATTGTCATTACAACAACAACAGCCTGTAAATTCCCACTGCTGGGCTAAAGGCCTCCTCTCCCTTTGAGGTGAACGTTTGGAACATATTCCACCACGCTGTTCCAATGTGGGTTGGTGGAATACACATGTGGCAGAATTTCTATGAAATTTGTCACATGCAGGTTTCCTCACGATGTTTTCCTTCACCGCTGAGCACGAGATGAATTATAAAGACGGCGCTTGCCTGGGTTTCAACCCGCAATCATCGGTTAAGATGCACGCGTTCTAACCACTGGGCCATCTCGACTCTTGTCATTACACATATCACGCATCACGTAGACATAGTTACCAGCATCGTGCCGTTAGATATATGTATATATGCTTTATACCACAGACTAGGTACGAAAACTTTCAAATCTTTCACTTTTACAGTTTTAGTAATCCAATCCAATCCAATCCATCAGCCCATTTCCGTCCACTGCTGGACATAGGCCTCTCCAATTGCACGCCACTGAGATCGTTCTTGGGCTACTCGCATCCAGCTCCTGCCAGCCGTCTTGCGTAAGTCGTCACTCCACCGTGCCCGAGGACGTCCTACACTACGTTTGCCGAGACGCGGTCTCCACTCTAGAACACGTTTCCCCCAACGGTTATCGGTTCTGCGGCAAATATGGCCAGCCCACTGCCACTTCAGCTTACTAATCCGGTGGGCTATGTCGATGACTTTGGTTCTCTGGTGGATCGCCTCATTTCTGATACGATCCCGCAGAGAAACGCCGAGCATAGCCCTTTCCATAGCACGCTGAGCGACTTTAAACTGGTGGACCAGCCTTGCCGTAAGTGTCCACGTTTCGGCTCCGTATGTCATGACGGGTAGGACGCACTGGTTGAAGACTTTTGTTTTAAGGCACTGTGGGATCGACGATGTAAAGATTCGACGTAATTTTCCAAACGCTGCCCAACCTAGCTGAATTCTTCTATTCACCTCGTCCTCAAGGTTGTTTCTACCAAATCGCAGAGTCTGCCCAAGATAGACATATTTTTGAACAACTTCGAGGACGGTACCGTGTATCGCAATCGGTTCCGGTAGAACATGTTCATTGAACATGACCTTGGTTTTATCCAAGTTCATCCGTAGGCCGATACGCATAGAAGAATCAGCCAGATCGTTCAGCATTTGTTGTAGGTCCTGCAGCGTTTCTGCTACGATGACGATGTCGTCCGCGAATCTCAAGTGAGAGATGTATTCGCCATTGATGTTGATGCCACGTCCTTTCCAGTTCAGCGTCTTGAACATATCCTCCATTGCATTAGTGAACAATTTGGGGGAAATAACGTCCCCTTGTCTCACTCCTCGATGCAATGGTATGGGATTTGTTTGCTGATTCTGTACTCGGACGGACATGGTGGCGGCTTCGTAGATACATTTCATCACTTGGATATATCGCCAATCAACTTGGCAACGCTGCAGGGACTCCAGAACAGCCCAGATTTCAACCGAGTCAAAGGCCTTCTCATAGTCCACGAATGCAAGGCCGATTATACTCTTGGAACTTCTGTATAATCTGCCTCACTGTGTGGATGTGGTCTATGGTGGCGTATCCGGTCCGAAACCCGGCCTGTTCTGGGGGTTGGAATTCGTCGAATCTTCGCGCAAGACGGTTCGTGATCACTCTTGAAAACAGCTTACAGACGTGACTCAGTAGGGATATGGGACGATAGTTCTTCAGCAGGGTTTTGTCTCCCTTTTTGAAGAACAGGACGACCACACTCCTACTCCACGCCTCCGGAGTTCTCCCTTCGAAGAGGACAGAGTTAAAAAGCTTTTGGAGTTCCTTGAGTACCAGATTACCTCCTGCTTTTAATAACTCTATAGTAATACCGTCCTGTCCAGGGGCTTTTCCATTTTTAAGCTGTTTAAGAGCAATCTCGATTTCGCCAACACTGACTTCAGGCAGGTCTTCTGAGAAATGGCGTGTTAATGTAGCTCTAGAATCCTCATTTTCGGGATCAGGTCGAGGTGCATGCGATGCGTATAATTGGCCGTAGAAGTCCTCTACTTCCGAAAGAACTGCCGGCTTGGAAGAAACGACTTCTCCACTTGATGTGGTCAACTTCGTCAGGTGGCTCCTTCCAAGAGATTGTACGAACACCTTAGACCCCCGATTCTGCTCGATTGCTCTTTCAATCGTAAGAGTATTGGAGCACCGGAGGTCGTGTCGTACGCGCTTGCTGATCTCTCGGTTTAGTTGCCACTTCTCTGACGAAGTGACAGATGGGTTTTCACGTCGTTTCTTCATTAGCCCTAAGGTCTCTTCTGAAAGTTTGGACTTCCTGCCCTTACGCTGCATGCCAAAAAATCTTGTACCTTCTTCCCTGAGAATTCGAACTACATTTTCTAGGGTCTGGTTTACGTCTGTTGTGGTTTTCACGGCAGCGAATCGGTTCTCCAGGTTTGACTGGAACGTTTCAGATCCCGCAATGGGTTGGAGCAGCTTTGGTCGGAGCGTGGACTTCATCAAACGGACGCGCTCGGCCCTAAAATCGATATTCAGAGAGCCTCGGACAAGTCGGTGATCACTACCGGTATTGAACCTGTTGATCACAGAGACGTCTCTGAATATGTGCCTCTTGTCTGTCATGATGAAGTCTATCTCATTTTTGGTCATAGTATCGGGGCTTTGCCACGTCCACTTCCTTTGGGGCTGTTTCTTGAAGAAGGAGTTCATCAAGAAGAGCCCCCCCCGTTCGAGGAAGTTGACATGCATTTGCCCCCTATGATTCCTACTTCCAAATCCATGGGGTCCTACTACCGATTCGCTGCAATTCTGTACTCCCACTTTAGCGTTAAAGTCCCCCATGACAACGTTGTAGTGGGTTTTCGTGGTGAAGTGGAGGGCCCTCGATATATCATCGAATAATTCTTCCACTTCATCGTCCGAGTGTGTCGAGGTCGGTGCGTACGCTTGCACTACCTTGAGGCTGTACCTCTCGGTGAGCTTTATTATGAGGTACGCAACCCTGTTCGACACACTGGAGATTTCCACAACGTTGTCAGCTAGGGACTTATTTACCAGAAACCCAACGCCACCTTGGGATTGTTGGTCTCCCTCTCGGAAGTACATTAGGTGGCCCGAATCGAGGGTTACGGTGTCCTCTCCCTCTCTCCGGACTTCACATAATCCTAATATGTGCCACCTAATTTTCCCAAGTTCTACCTCAAGTTGCGCCAGATGCGAGTCAAGCCGTAGCGTGCGTCCGTTGTACGTCGCAAGGGTCAGTCGGTTGTGGTGGCCTCCCGTAGCCCGGTGATTCTTAGCACCCCCCGTCCCGCCGTTACTATCATCGCCACCATGACGAGGAATAGCGGGGCTGCCGGGAACTGGGGGCCGTGGCTTGTGTGAGTGCTGCATATAGAGGATATTGCCCATAATCGCCACGCTGGGCAGGCGTGTTGGCGATCGCAGAACGTAGCTACTCGCACCGGTGACGCTGCTGCCCGTCACCGGCCTGTGGTATTTAGCTACGTTTATTTTGAAGGTTATACCGCCATCATTCGGTCGCCAGAGCCTCGTTTGCTAGTTAGCAGGATGCACCACGGGCAGGTGAGGTTGGCTTGGGGCGCTAAGATGTAATTTGCGCCCCCTTACATCCCTGCGCCCCCTTACATCCCATCCATGTTTTAGTAAAAAGATATGTTATTAACGCGCAATAAGTGAAGACTAGAAAACGTCCTAATTGGGACGTTTGCCTTTAGTCGTTTTACGTAGTAATACGTAATAATACATCATAATTACGTAGTAGGTAATACGTTTTGCGTAACTAAACATCTAGTTATCCCTTTTACTTATTGTTTTTATCAAGGTATCCTTTTTACTTTTAACGAAATGTAAAAATAAACTAAATTAACGGTCCCCGGCGCGGCACACTTTTTTCTGTTGTTTAGTATGGTTATAACATATCTGTTTATTAGAATATCATTGATGTGCAGTTTATTTTTATTTTATTGATTTATATTGTCTAAGACAGATGGTTCTTTCTAATAATATAAATGTCGTGAAGTGCTTTATGGTTATATAATTTTGAAATATTTTTCTACCATATCTATATTTTTATAGCTATCTTCTATTCAGCGTATTCCAACAAATATTCAGGCAATTTCGAATATTTAACGTGCTTTGTAAATCAATAGAAATAATAAAAATAATTTGTAGGTAATAAATAAAAAAATAAAATAAAAAATATATAAAAGTTATAGTAAAGGTGTGTATGTGTCAATAAATGATATATGTAATTTTGTATATTCATATCCCATAAGTTTATCTTATTGTTTGTTTCCCTAAAATAAAATAAAATAATAAAATATATGACTAAAATTAAATAAGGCTTTTAAGCAACTAATAATTAAGTTTTTTTAATTGTGTGTTGTCTGTTAATGGTTTGTCAGTAGAATGAGAGATTGGTGGATAAATCCACAATGTGTTGTTGTTTGTATATGATGCTAAGTATACGTGACAAAACAAAATTGAATAATTCTGAATTATATATACAGGTACACTACTATTGGCCCCACTCATAGTTTTCTATTTTTATTAGTTCAAAATAATAAATAGATTTTTGAAACTGACGTCTTCGAATCGCTCCATCTATCTATATTAATAATATAAATGTAAAAGTAACTCTCGTCTGTCTGTCTATTTTTCTTTCTCTCTTTCACGACCAAACCGCTGAACCGAATTTAATAAAATTTAGTATGAAGCAAACATGAACTCAAAGACAAGACATATGCTGGCTGCTGTTTTTGCCTAACACATGACAACCATCATAATAAAACGCGAGCTAAGCCGCGGGCTACTACTAGTTTTAATTAGTTTACATTCTTAGTTATGTAGAAGTTATTTAAACGTTAAGTGTGTGACGACAGATATCCTTGCTCACCGCAGGGTTCTGAACGTAAAATAGATAATCATTGTGGTGAAACAAAAGTAGCTAATTACAACAGCATGTGCTTAGATTAGTTATCTAATTAGGTGATCGATACGTCCCTCAAGTTCTATTTAAAGAGGCGACAATATTGCACTCTTTAGTAATTAACGTACACGTAGTGCTACTTTATATTTCACGATGATTGTAAAGTTGTGTGTAGTTTTAATTTTATCGGTTTTTTCAAATGCCGCTCCAGTTGCTGAGCAATATAAATTTAGCGTTAACGAATTTCTGACCGATGATGGTAAATATTTAATTATAGTTAATACTTTATTGTATACCACACAGAAAAAATAAATAAATACAACATAGAATCAGCTTTAATAAAAAAGGCATACAATTTTGGCGACCTCTTCCAAGCAAACCTATTTCTTCAAGTCACTACCGCCATAGAATTTTTAAGGGCTTATGTACTGTACTTTTTTTTGTATCTGCATATTCTCAAAAAAATGTATATCTATTTTAATGAAAATGATTTTTTATGAAATGTATATTCAAAAATGATTTACATTCGTTTTCGATTATAATATGAGTAATTATTATAAAGTAATATATATTATTGTTAAAGAAATCAAACGTAAATTTCTGAAAGCAGGTGAAATTGTTAACCGAATCCTATTTACGAAAAATGATTTTATCTTTAAAATGTCATTTAATTATATTTACCTAATATCAGTTCGTTACGATCTGTCTAAAGATCTATTAAGAAAATAAATCCAGTATTTATTTTACAAGCTTTTATTTTTTTCACCTCATAGTGAGTAATATGACGATTAGTTTTTTTGAATGAAAAATGTTTTATTTACAAAACATTTGAATTTGAATATAATTTGAAACCCGTTCCACAGAATTTCATGGATTAATCTGACATGTCATATGAAAGTTGTGGTTCCGTAGAATTCTTATGTAAAAACGGACTAGACATGAACAGACTATTATATGATTCTAGTCCGTTCTTACATAAGAATGTAACGTAAAGGTAAAGGTATTATGTGATTCGAGTCCGTTTCTACTGGAAATTATCTGCGGTATTGACAACATCTACAATGATTGAACCGAATTGTGCAGAAATGTACTAACCAACATTTGGGTAAAGCAATAACGAAAAAGAGAAACCCATAGTTACGAAATAAAAAAAATGAATGAAATACGTTTATAACATTTAGACATACATATGTTTTTTTTTTGTAATAGGTAGGGCATGGGTCACCTCATGGTAAGTACCACCTCCCATAGATATTGGCTATTCCTTATATCACATCTATTTGGTGGTAGGGCTTTGTGCAAGCCCGTCTGGGTAGGTACCACCCACTCATCAGTTATTCTACCGCCAAATAACAGTACTCACTATTGTTGTGTTCCGGTCTGAAGGGTGAGTGAGCCAGTGTAACTATAGGCACAAGGGACATAACATCTTAGTTCCCAAGGTTGGTGGCACATTGACGATTTAAGGAATAGTTAATATTTCTTACAGCGTCATTGTCTATGGGCGATGGTGACTACCTACCATCAGGTGGCCCATATGCTCGTCCGCCAACCTATACCATAAAAAAAATCACCCCAATGCCCAACCAACCTGGGGAGCTAGTGGGTATGTCCCTTATTATTGTATAACTTGTATTCCGGTGAGGAACTACACCCTCAAGGGACATATCATATTAGCTTCCAATGATGGTGGTGCATTGGTGATTCTGACCATTTACCATCAGGTGGCTTACTTCCGCCTACAGCCGTCTGCCGCAGATTAATATTTAATAAGATTATATTAAGAAGATTAATTTGCAAGATATTAGACTTGCTGGACACATGATGAGTACATAACATCTCATTATATAGATACAACTGCCAGTGTCTAAGGCTTATGATGATTGTATGTCTAGTTAAATTAATTTGTAAACATTGATAACTCATAACTATTATTATCTAAATATAACTTTCTTTTAGATATAGGTTCCAGCACCGACCCAGAATTAGGCGAACATTTCGAAGGTGATATGGTGTTGTCTTCGGCGCAGATGCGTGCTGTTCAAAACGCTAATTTTGAACGCAATGGTCTGAGAAACAATTCCAAGCGATGGCCCAACCGCACTGTTGTTTATCACATCGTTGAGGATGATTTTGGTTTGTATACTTACTTGAACTTAACTTATATGAATGAATGAAAATGAATGTGAAGTTTAATGCATAACCTTCAACTGAATTTTTGGATATGTATCCTTCTATATTATATCGTCTTGTAGCAAAACGTTTAAGGAGTGTGATAAATACCAGTAAAATGCCATAATTCACCATCCCGTATCGTACCACAAGAGGACAAAAGCTAAATAAACAACATTTGCCATCTAAATGGCTCAGTAACAATGGTTGGAGCGTCAATAGTTTTTGATATTCATTATTTATTCGCAAAAATGGCGTTTGAACGTTGTAGAAGCTAAAGTGGATAAGTCATTAATAATGAAATATTTTTAAAGATCTATAAGTAGTGCATATTATCGCTGAAATATTATGAAAGGTTTGTTTATCTTTATTCCTTCGATTGGATTAGACTGGCAGTTTTTACTGAAATCACTTCTATCGACATTTAGATACATAATATTGGTTGCCAATAATATAAACTACATAGTAAAAGTTAAGTTGTATAGGTGTTTGATAAATGCACGTAACCTCATTATAAATTTAAATTTTAAGACGCCAACTGTAAGGCCATTAGTCATATTTATACATTGTAAACTATATGGTATATAATTAATTATGTCTATGATAAATGAAAGCAGTCGTTTCCGGTATTGCATAATTTTGGTATTATATAAGATGTAACTAAAAATAATTATATTATAATTATTTAACTGATGGTAGAGCCCTGTGCATAAATTGTTTGTGTTGCCGCCAGCAAATCAAATATAATGTATTTGGTTTGGAATAGTAAATGAGTCAGTGCAATTTAGAGCACAAGGGATGTTACATTTTGGTTTTCGTGCCTGGTGGCATATGCCACCTATATAGGTATTGGTGGTGCTGACCACTAAGCATCATGTGATCGATTATCCTTTCTAACGACTATGCATCCAACTTCTGCAGCGTTTAACTTTTAACATGTGACTGTGTCTGAATATTTATACACGTATCTATTATGTAGAGACTTATCGAAACATTCAAAGGCAACGCGACGCTTCATAAAGGGAACATCGACTAATAATATAAACAATAAAAAAATATATTTTACAGATGACAAAGAAGTAAAGATGATTGAAGAGGGAATGGCTGATATAGCTAATAAATCTTGCCTAACATTTCGTTCAAGGAAAGGTAATGAACACGCGGTAATTATTCAGGTGCGTTACACGTATGTACTATATTTGTAGTAATTCAGTGCATCAACACAGACCCAACATCAATTCACTTTTCATATTTAATGTGTTTCTATTTTTGTTAAAATAGTTACCGTATAAATGCTAAAATGCTATTAAAAACTATATTTTTCTTGTTGAATTTGGTAAAGTCTGCCTGTGCGTTCTACCGCTAAATAGATCATTTTACTATTGGGTTGGTTGGAATTGAAGGGTATAGAAACGCCCACGAATTAAAAAGATCATTATTATACAAAACACGAGCACTAATGTGGGAGTATTCGAGCCGGTATAAATTCAATTTCATGACTTCAGTCATTAATCTGGGAACCGAATTATAAGGAATCATACAATTTTATGATGTAATATATTATACTGTCATGTAAAATTGTAATTTTTTTTAAATATCTTTTTTAAGAATAGTTCCTAATAGATCATACAGGAGTATGCAAACAGAAACAATGAAGATAATGTTACCAGCTGCACTTTTTAGTTTCCAAGACATCTTTACTAGTATAGCTCATTAAAATAATATGACGTAGAGTCTGATCATTTAAAGTTATAATATTTTAAGGCTATATATGTACAAAAAACTGGTTCCGAGAGTACGTTCAGATCCTTATACACATGAAAGTGAACGAACCACTTTCCCGCGTATCGATTATGACTTTAAAAATATTTTATTTGTATGATACGTGAATATATGAACATTTTCACTTTCAAGTGACATTATATGTAATTGAGTCTGTCGTATGTTGACAATCAGGTTTGGACTTATAATATGTTTATTCTTTAATGTTATCATTATATTTAATACAATTTATCACCTGATAGGTAAGTGGTCACCACCGCCCATAGACATTGGCTCTGTTTGAAATATGGTTAATTCCTTCCATTGCCAATGCGCTACCAACTTTGGGATCTAAGATGGTATATCCCTTGTCCCTGTTGTTAAACTGGCTCATCTACCCTTCAAATCGGAACGCAACAATATTAAGTATCTACTGTTTGGCGGTGGAATATCTCAATTGTTGTAAAATATGTTTATGGATTACTAACTACTAGCGGTCACCTAATTAATGTAAAATATAAGTATGACCCCCAAAATTATCAAATGTATTTGAAAAAGACAATATATGACTATTAAAATAAACTATTATAATTTTTTTTGTATAAACAGGGTTCGGAAAACGGGTGTTATTCTAATGTAGGTTTAAATATTGACGAGCATGAATCAGGAGAAGAAGAGGAGGAAACACGCCAAGTGTTGAACTTAGCGAAGGGCTGCTTCAAGCACGGGACGGTCGTACACGAGATGCTCCACACTCTCGGCTTCTACCACATGCAGAGCACATACGACAGAGATGATTTTGTAGAGATAGTGTGGGAAAATATTAAGTCAGGTAATTTAAATTTATTATCGATTATTTGTTTAAGTATATTCCTATTCTGTAGTCGTGATGGCCCAGTGGTTAGAACGCGTGCATCTTAACCGATGATTGCGGGTTCAAACCCAGGCAAGCACCGCTGATTCATGTGCTTAATTTGTCTTTATAATTCATCTCGTACTCAGCGGTGAGGGAAAACATCGTGAGGAAACCTGCATGTGACAAATTTCATAGAAATTCTGCCACATGTGTATTCCACCAACCCGCATTGGAGCAGCGTGTGAATATGTTCCAAACCTTCTCCTCAAAGGGAGAGGAGGCCTTTAGCCCAGCAGTGGGAATTTACAGGCTGTTGTTGTTGTTGTTGTTGCAATTCTGTAGATATTAACGTGCTCTGGTTTTTATTCAACCTTTTGAGCAATTCGTGCTTAACAATTGTAATTTATGTTTGTACAGAAATAGATATAATATCAATTAATTACTTTTATTAGGCGTGGAGCATAATTTCGCAAAATACACCGTCGACACAGTGACCGACTTCGGTGTACTGTACGACTACGACAGCGTTATGCATTATCCAGAGACAGCATTTTCAAAGAACGGAAATAAAACAATAATACCTTTGAAGGTAATTATTTTATTTATATTATTTTATTATATATAATATATTTTATAATTGAAACGTTTATGATGATACAAATTTACCTGTTTTATTGATTAGCGAGAAACAAATTGTAAAAATAGCAGGTGCAATTGTTGTTGTAATTTTTAATTATTTGCTTATTTAGTCAATGTGCCGTAATAGTTAGCAAAGGAGTTATCTTAGTCTTTAGACAAACATTTAAAGAAAATTAAGATACAAGTAAAAAATAATATTCAACTTCAATAGGAAATTAATGGTACTCTTAAGTCGTGTGTCAATTACGGTTAAAAATATATTAAAAATGTGACAGATCACATTTTAATACAATTTTATTGCCCCTTCTAGTAAAAAATCTAGTAAAAAAAAACATTATAAAATACTAAATTAGTGTTAGTGTTAGCAGAACTATAAGAAGTGTACCTTTTATTAAGATAGTTTTTAGCTAGTAGTTCCGTAGGTTTTATGAAATGTAGTAAACATTACATTACATCATTTAGCCTAAATAACAGACAATATATTATAACTGTCTCAATTATACTGGCAATAAAATACACACTTATTTTATTGTTGCGTGCCAATATTGAGTTTCTTGCAATATTTAACGCTCCAGTTTGATTTGTCATAACAGCGTACGTTGAAATTGATTAGTAATTAATAAATCGTCAGAAATAAAAAAAAGTTTTTTTTTTTTTTTAATAGGAAAACGTAAAAATTGGACAAAGAAAAGGACTGTCGGAAAGTGATATTTTGAAACTAAATAAAATGTATTGTGATGATGACGAATCTATTAGTTACATGGTATAAAAAATAGTTGTTAATTTGGAAAGTGTTTTGTGTGCTTTAAGTAAAATTGATTTATATCAAATGTTACGGAACCCTCGATGATAATTAACGATGGAATTATATGCAATAAAATGCATTGCACCAGAGTTTTGTATTTTATTTTTCCTGTCTATTACGTGATTTATGTTCAATATATATTTAAGTAATATTTTTATGGATATAAAATAGATATAAGTACTGGAAATTAAAATATTTTTTAAATAATTTCCATATCTTAGGTAATCAAAACAGTTATTTCTATATGCGAATAATTCAGAATATGTTACGTATTTATCTATATTATACACATTTATTTATTTTATTTAGGATCTGAACTACATACTCATAGTATGTATTCGTATTAAGAGCTCTGCAGACCTTGGGGTAATAAAGGAGTGGAGTTATTATTTTACAAATGAATTTCCTTTATTGTTTTTATTTTTTCTAAATATTTTTATAAAATTAATTAACGTCTAAAATTAATGCCATCATTGTATTTTACTATTTATACACATATATGATATTTTAATAGTTAACTTGTCGTCCTTTTTTAGCGTCTCTATTGAAGAGATCGCGTAGTACACTACGTAACTAGGTACTCATTTCATCTCATATTAAATTGTCTAAATAATATATGAAACAAATAAAATTAAAAAAAAACCGCTGAGTTTTTTTCGCCGGTTCTTCTCAGGTCAGGGTATTTTCTTTGCCGAACCGGTGGTAGTGTTCCAATTGACCATCAATAAGAAAGTGTAATGCTTATATATTGAATAAAGTTATTTGAGTTTGAGTTTACAAACTTATCACAATATTTTTTTATTCGTTTTTGTAATTAATCAACTAAAATTTCTATTAAAAAGTAAAATTACTCGAAAATATTCTCAGTCATTTTTGTAGTAATTATAATAAATGTCTGAATATTGTATCTAATAATAAAATGTGTTCTCATACTGTAAAGAGAAATATTCAGAATAATGACTAATTAAAAAAATACAAGTGAAAACCTACATTATTCCTGAGCGCTATAGTGTATAAATTACACTCATACAAATCCCTTCATAAATAAATTTCACCCGTGCGATAGCGGGGCGGCTATTTAAATGTATTTGGAACATCCATTTTAAAAACAGAAGCTATTTATTCGCCATACAGCCTGTTGTCCGTACAATCACTGTACCACTTATTTCTTTAAATCTTCAGTAGGTACATTTTGCAACATTTGTAAGTTTCAGAGATATCGAGGACTTGTGTTAATTTGTTTTAATTCGTCAATTGAATGTGAAAGCGTAACGAAGACTAATAAATATTTTATCTTGAGTTACTGCTCTGACAAACCGAAACAATATAGACTTAAAATTTAAATATAAAATGACTGAATATGTTTGACGGTCAAATATTTTCCCTGATCGAGGTAATGAAGATAATTTTGCATAATGTATAAATCTTAACATATAATTTCTTAATGAAAATAATATGCATTCGTATTCTCTTATATGAATACCACGTTTGGTATCATATTCAAGCTTAGAGCTATTGAAGAATTTGAAGTAATTTGTTTTCTTCAGCAACGTCAGATATATTACGACTACCATAAAGTTTTGAGTCAACAATGACAGGTTCAACGTCTAATCGATTTGTTTGGTAAATATTGCAATTAGAATAACAAAAGTTAAGATAGTATGAGGAAAAAAAAATATAGAAATCAAGGTTTTCCTCAATGATAGAGTAAGTCGAGCAGTAAATTTAGCAATTGATTCTTGCATGGGAGGCGTGGGCCGTTGCCACGGCACGAGCGCGCTGTCGCAAGATGCTTCTGCAGTAGCGCGCCAACACCTTGTGAAATGGTCGTATCTAACACTATATTAATTCCCGACCCGCCTCGGTGGGTTTTGTTAGACAAAAACTTCGCGGCGTAGCGCAAAAACTTTAACTCACCACGTTTTCGTTGTAGCTTTATCCGAACTGTGTTATGTGGCTGTACCGTTAATATGACACACTTTACGCCCGAATATTTGAACTATCGTTTGTGAGCGGACTAAACTAATGTACTATTTGTTTTCATTTTCACATATTAATATTAAGTAGATATTTAAATATGAGGTTGATCGGCATTCTTGCTGTATGCCATGTTTGTGTGATGAAGTGTTTGGCGATGACAACGAGCGAACTTGAAGATTTTAGTAATTTCTTAAAAGAGACTTCACAGTTGGATCAAAGTGTAAAAAGTAAGGTCTTTAACATATTATGTGTAAATATTAAGATCCATTTATCCCTTCATTATATTTTGTTTAAAAAGTGCGCCCTTTGTTATTGGGTAGAAAAAAACACCACGCAAGGTACTTTCGTGTAGTCAGTCAGTTGAAATATCTCACCCTCGTTACATACACAGTTTAGTCTGGACTATATTCGAAATATTCGAATACTTAATTCAATTAGAGAGATTAATCGGGTATGTATCGTTCCTAGTCATAATACGTCGTGACAATGTTGTAAAAACATAAAATTTTAACATATAAATACTGTTATCTGTACAACAGTGAATAAAATGTATGGTATTTAGTACCATTTAATAGATCTGAGACCAATAATTACCAATATATCTTTCAACGTGGGAATTGTGATCAAACTTTCTTTTGCATCATAGCTGCAAATAACTTTCGTATCATTTGTATGACAGGACTCAACTCTCCTCGTAGTCTTATATACATATAGGTATAATTTTAGCTGGACTACAGTTGTACTCATATGGATGATAAAATTATACTTAGATATATGCGATTATTAATTAATATAAAATTATAAATTGATAATGTTTGTCTGTACGTCTTCGTGCTTTAAATGTTAAACTTAAAGTAACAATATAATTTTTCAAGATTATATATGTTTTTTCTTCTTATTACACTTAAGATTACATTTTAGCTCATTGTAAGCTAATGGTATTCCATTAGCAAGAGGACTGCAAGAATGCTAATAATGACAATAGTTTTTTTTAAATATTTTATCTGTATTTACTAAAATTTGTAAAGAATTTTTAAAAGGCAGTATTCCGGATGACGATGACGACGATACACCCATATCTGACCATGCTTGGGAGGAGAGCGGTAAATTCGAAGGCGATTTGATCCTAAACGAAAGGCAGAGGCGGATGATAGTCAACAGTGTCGCAGAAGGACTTGCAAGGAATGGAGTCTCAGATACAACGAAACGCTGGCCGAATAATGAAGTTATTTATTTTATACAAGCAGAACATTTCTGTAAGTTATATTATATTTTTCTCTATCACAAATATAAACGAAGGCATAGTTAATGCGATAAGATGGCACTGGAAGTTTTATTAGATTAGATATTGAACTTTAAATAAAAAAAAACAGATACATTTTTAAAGATAATTCATTTCGGTTGTTTCTAATAACTGGAGATTTATATTCTATTAGACAGCGACTCGTTTTTGGTTTTACACGTTTTTTTTTTATTCACTTGTTGACATGATAAAGAAAATGTTGAAACAGTTACGAAAATATCGCAATGCAAATTAAAATATATACATTGCTATGGTTTGCCGCGCAAATACAGTAAAACAACTTTGTCAACAGACACTATTGTTGTATTGTTATTGCAAAATAAAGTTGTAATTTAAGTTTTTTATTTTTTAATTAAGCATACAAAGGAAAAATACGTTACAGTGTTAGTTTGATTTCAGCAAGCGACCAATTGCAAGCAATCCAGAATGGCATAGATGACTTAGCTCGTGCTTCTTGCGTTAAATTCAGACCTTATGTAAAAGGTGATCGTGACGCAGTGGTTATACAGGTAATTAATAATAATTAATTAAAGTTTATTACAAAAGTTTATTATTACCACCTTTAAGCAATATTTAAAAAAAAATACTAGCAACTATCGAATGATGATGAGGATGAATAATGTTGGTGATACGTCAATAAAAGATAGAGAAAGCATTTTTTAATATTATCATTTATTTTATTTACTTTACGACAAGAAGAATAAAGTGGTTATCAAATTAATAAAGTGTGGTGTAATATTTTTAAATATTAATATATTATTATAGTAAAATATCTAACACATAACCACCGTCATTTTCACATTAACCTACTTTGTTATATTCCAGGGTAGTAGAAGAGGATGCTTCTCTCAAGTCGGATATCAAGGAGGATACCAAGTATTGAATCTGTCAGGTCGCCATCCCGCAGGACGGGGATGTTTCCGTCACGGTACCATCGTACATGAAATGCTGCATACCTTGGGATTCTATCACATGCAGAGCAGCTCCGACCGGGACGAATATATTGATGTTATATGGGAGAACATTGTTAAAAGTAAGTAAACAATAGACGAGCTGAACCATTTCCCATCGCTAACGGTGTGGACGATATAACAAGTCATTGTTTTTTTTTTTTAAATAGTTCACAGCAAAAAGGTGAAAATAAGACACATTTATTATGTGTTTACATTTCAATTCTCATCGTTTATTTTCATATGTCAATCTTGTTAATTCAATTTATTAGGCAAAGCAGGTAAATAGAAATAGCATTTTATAAAAAAAAAATGTGCTTTCTAGATATGTGTTATTTATTTATATTTGTCTAAACATACGGGAACCTTGTTTTAGGTTATGGTGTTAGCAATTCACTTTGTATGGCCTGAATACTAATATGCTTTGTTCTCTACCGTAACAGATACAAGTAGGAAATTAAATACTTCACCACAAAGATTATACAGAAAACTACTGAATTATCTACAGTATTAGTGAGTTATTTGGTGAACTTCCATATAAACTTCATCCTTAAATTCACCCAAAACAGCGATGAACTCTATTACTAACTAATTAATGTAAACCTAAATACTAATTTTCATATTTCTTAACTCAGATATTACAAATCTCCTACCAAATGTATAAAACCCTTAGAGGTTGAATTTAAGAAACCTTTTCGTATTGCTTATGTTATTTTACGATTTTTTGTGTAATTTCATGTTGTTAAATCTAGTACTTAAGGCTCGCCGTTGTGAGTCAGTCGAGTCGATTTTACGTATAATAGTAGGAAAGAAGTGGTAAATTATATATTTTTGTTGGTTTTTACTGCAGAGCTCAATGAAATCGAGGTGCCGATTTAAGAAAAATATATATCTCATAAAAATAAGTATTAGGAATTTTATGTAACGATGAATGCTAAAGATTAAATTAATTCGAATCAAAAACGAATGTCTTAATAATCAACTCATCGATAGAGGCTTCCTTTATTCACTTATTATCATAAATATCATCTCTGTCCCTTGTTATTATCAATTAGAAAATAATTTGGCAGGCTTATACCACCAGACGTCTTTTGAGGCGTAACGTGCTTATTTAGGTTGAAATTGGATTGCTTCAGACCACGACATATTTAAAATATAATGTATGTGTTTAAATTACAGATGCGAGACACAACTTTCGCAAATATAATTCCTTTGCGGTTTCTGACTTTGGCGTCGGCTACGACTATGATAGTGTTTTGCATTATAGTCGTAAGGCTTTCTCTTTGAATGGTGAAGACACACTCGTTCCTAAAAAGGTGATTCAACACACTATGCCATTCATAGCTACTATAAATTATACTAATTACAAATTTAAAAATACAACTTTTTCTTCTAGTTTGCTGCCGAAATTGGTCAGAGAATCGGTTTGTCGGAGAAGGACACACAGAAATTAAACAAGATGTACTGCGATGCAGACTCAGAAAATTTAGCTGATAGTGACACATTTAAAACACCAAAGAAAAAGAAAAGAACCAAAAATAAGCCATTTGAAGGCCACGGCTTAGGTTACCAGCAAGGTAAAACAGTGATTATAAAATTACCCAAGGCCGCCGAAGCGTATCAAATACAAGATTTACCTCAATTTTCTATGTTTGATTATTTTAGTAAAACGCCGCAAGATCTGCAACCAACGTTTATTCAGGGAACTGGAGCTAGAGAGGAAGTAACAGAGACACTTTACGAATCTCCTATTATACCGAATATAGAGGAATACGAAAAAGCTTTTTTTAATTGGAATCCACAAAATCAAGCAAATGACAGAAAACCTGCAGTTCTAGAGCCGTACACTGAAGAAAAACGTGATACTCCTAAAGAAAAGCCATCCGAAGAACTTGATGAAGATTTATCCGATGCTTTTTATAGATTGTCACAAATAATAAAACCGCAAGAGCATTCAGAACAAAGACAAAACGGGGACGGTTTAAGAGAACAGTATTCATTTGAAAAGTTGGTCGTCAAAGATGAAGAAACTCCGTCTAAACCTAAGGACGTAGTAACATCCAATTACTTTCCTAGGTTAGGTTCACACTTTAATCCATTCGCGAACAAAGAACATGATAGTTACACTTTGTTCGGTCATCACATACCAAGGAAGGAGAAGTGGTATCACAACGATGAATTTAACCATAAACATTACAGTGATAGACACCCGACACTAGACATTTATAGATAAGACTTTACGATTAGTTTAGACATTAGAGAAAATTGTTTTTTTATAATTGATTATAAATAAATAAAAAATAAAACATTATTACGCTCTTTTTATTCGTTAAGTGTCAATGTTTTTAAAATACATTATTAGTAAATAAAAAAATTAATGCGAACAAATTTTTAAAATGATTATTTACGATGGCTGATTAGTTTCTCAGAACTTTAATATATTCGCACTTATATGTTCTAAATTGCTTCATTAATCATTTACGTGTCGGTAAAAGTAAAATGTTATTACTATTATATCCTTATAATATTAATATATAACAATATCTATATTTAGAATATAACATAAAAAAATATCGGTCAGTGTCTTCTGTATCTTTCAAGGTGGACTATGACCCCAACTCCAGCGAAGATCTGCAGTTTAATAAAATAGTAAAAGCGTAAACCACCATACCTAATTGAAAGTAAAAAAATTGAAAAGGACGCAGGCAACTGCGAGCACAAGAATGGATCAATGTTAAAAAAGTATACCATTTATTTTTTCGTGATCACTTAAAAACCTAGTAAGTTTTTGAGACTTACTAGGATTCCATAGGGTGTATCACGCTACTATGTTTTTCAAAACCAGACTGCACATGACGGAAGGTTGGAGATACTGGACGAAGGCCACAACAATTTATAGTATACATTATGCCACATGTGTCGTTTGGTGTTAAGTTAAGGCTGGACAGTGGACTAGAGGCGACTAATATTGTGACCACTTGTAAAAATGGACTGATAATGGTTATGATAATCAACAACTCTATATCTGATCATAAGCAAGTAACGATAAGCTATTTAATAAAATCTATATTTGCAGTGCATTAGTGCATAGACTACATTGTAAAATAGAGATGAAATCGAGGAGGAAATTATACTACTGTACTTTTATTTATGGCGCAATAGAAATCTTTTTATAAGGCAAGGTGTTCCTTATAATTTAAATACGATTAAATATATATGGTGAAGCTACAATATGTTCCTTTGTGGTCCTCATTTTATGCCTATTTTCCGCGAAAGCTTAATAGGCGCAATAAACTAAAGGAATACGTACGTATCTTCTTATTAAGCTAGAATCAAGCGAAAAAGAATTAGTTAATACCTTAATGCGGCTGGTACACGTAGTGCAGAACTTTAAACGTTACATGCGAAATTCCTCACGATATTTTAATTCATCACCATGAGAGGAAATTATGATAAGCATATTTTATAGAAGAATTAAGCAAAATTAAGGATATAAAATTTAGTTTAGTGAAACATAATCTGCAGTTAACATGTACCCAATGATATTCTAATAAACAGATATGTTATATCCATACTAAACAAAAGAAAAAAGTGTGCCGCGCCGGTGACCGTTTATTTTATTTTATTTTTACATTTCGTTAAAAGTAAAAAGGATAGCTTGATAAAAACAATAAGTAAAAGGGATAACTAGATGTTTTCATTACGCCATTACTAAACGTATTACTACGTAATTATGATGTATTACAACGTATTAGTACGTAAAACAACTAAAGGCAAATGTCCCAATTAGGACGTTTTCTAGTCTTCACTTTTTGCGCGTTAATAACATATCTGTTTACTACAACATCATTGCATGTACCTATGTGCTTAAGTGGTTAATAAGTACGTTTGTCATTTCTGCTTTTGACATGTCAGGTGCATTCTTATTTTATAAAGCTTATAAAATCGATTAA
Source organism: Vanessa cardui (assembly GCF_905220365.1). Taxonomy (NCBI): domain Eukaryota; kingdom Metazoa; phylum Arthropoda; class Insecta; order Lepidoptera; family Nymphalidae; genus Vanessa; species Vanessa cardui. The sequence continues at coordinate 6,554,219 of NC_061124.1, forward strand.
TTTTTGAATTTATACCTACAAAATGTAATTAACATGAAATAAACTATATGTAAATTGACAAAAATCAAAACAACATAAAAAGTAGGTATGTACAATAATGTAAAGCAAAAGTAGGTAAGCTGTTGGAATCTGTGGCATTGACATTTGACACTAGACACTAGATATTGACATTAAATAATTAGTCAATAGTCATGGCATATCATTGGTGTTTTGAAATTGAAATGACTAATTTGTTGACAAGTGTTCGGAGTTTTTCAATTTTATTTTTACTTGTTAAGCTTGAAATCCTCTGAAGTGTGTCTATTTTGATAACGTAGCGATAAAATAATCCGCAATGATTATTTTGATCCGGTGACATCTAATACATGACGTGATAACTGTATGCATTGTGATATTTTATATTTGATATTTAATGGGTTGTGCGGTATCAGGGATCCAGCCCATAATGTCTTTGTTCGGTAGACAAACTAATAATTCTCAGGAAAATCGAGCGAAGTTGGAAAGAAAACTGTACCTAGCCAGGGAATCGCCTGAGCCCGATTTCGATTTATCTGACTGTCAGATACGCCGCTTGCCTACGGGTATATTCTCGATATGCAAAGTATTTAGAAAAGACTATTTATATCTTCACAACAACAGCTTGCAATCGCTTGAAGATGGAGGACAGCTGTCAGATCTGCAATTGATTAAAGTTTTAAATTTAAGTAATAATCACTTCTCACGTTTACCTGACAATATAAGATATCTGGTAAGTTTAACAGAACTTTACCTCCAAAACAACTATCTCGAATCTCTGCCAGAAGGAATAAAGTTTTTAGAATGTTTACAAGTTTTAGATATCTCAAATAATAAATTGAGAAGTTTAATTTCAGCATTGGGTAATTTAAAGTGTCTCCGAGTATTAAAAATCTTTGATAATAAGAGTTTAAATAAGCTGTGTCCGGAATTATGTTTTGCTACAAATTTGGTTTCAATTGAACTGGATGGTGATAATTTTATTTATCCACCGGCTGAAATAACTACGAAAGGAACAGAGGAAATTATGAAATTCTTGTGTATAGAAATGAATGTTGACTATACACCTCCGCTTCATGATAATCCAAATATTTCACCGACCCAAGTTCCAAGCACTAATTACAATGTTTTTGAGAAACAAGTAAGCATTACTTGGGAAGAACAAGAAGCTAAAATGATTGAACAGGAAAATAAAATACATAAAGCAAATCAGATGCAGAGAGAAAAGTTTTTATCAAAGTTTTTAAAAGAACAGCAAGATTTAGACAGTGAAATAGCTAAAGTACAAGGAATCAGAGATATTGAAAGACAGAAACTAATGCGATCCATACAGAAAGAAGAGGAAGACATAGAGTGCTTGGTTAAAAACTTTATCCAGATAGATAGGCTTAAACCAGAAGTTGTTCAACAGCAACTTGCTTATGAACAAGCGGAACACAATCGCTTACTTGAAATTACTAGGCAAAATTATGATAATGTGCGAAAAGCTGATATTTTAATTGCGATGGAGAAACTAATAGAAAATGATTATCATATTCAATACCACAAGAAAAATTACATGGATGATCTAAATAATATCAAGCAAAGTTTACTATCACAAGAATCAGAGGGAACAAAGAAACTAGTGCAACTATTAAATGCTAAAGATGAATCTCGGACAGTATTAATTCAACAGGTTTTAGAGGATCAAGATGTTCAAAAAGCTATGGTATCATCCCTTCTCGACAGGGTTGATTCAAAAAGTTGGAGTTTGAACCAAGAGATATCACTTATTTCAACACATTTAGCAAGACTTAGTGTCATTGAACAAGAAAAAAAGAAAATGCAAATTGCATTTAATTATAATGAGCTTCTAACACAGAGGTTAAAGTTAGTGGACTTTTTAGACGATCTTTTGGACCAGAGAAATAAACACAGAAAGCAATTAATTAACACTTTGAAGGAAGCAGAAAGTGAAAACAATATCCCTAATGATTTTTGGTTGAAAAGCTATCAAAAACTCCTAGATTCTGCCCCAAAATCCTTATTTCATGTTGGAAAGCTAGATCCTATTTTTGCAAATTATCTCTTGCAAGAAGGAGTTATTCATTGTTTGCCCTTCTTGGCAAAGTCTCTTTTATGTGGTGAATCTTTATTGAATATAAGTCATGAAAGTTTGAAAGAGAGGGGAGTATCTTTGAGTTCGGATAGGGAAAGTATTTTAAGAGCTTTAAAATTGTATGTGGAAGAGAAAAGCCAAAATAATGTTGAATCTGGTAGTGTACAAGTAAGTCCTAGTGCCCCTCCTACAGAACATGTACAAAATTGTTCAGGTATTTTGAATGTGGATGAAAAAGAAAGCTCAAATGTAGAGGGTGAATGTGTTATATGCATGGATGCAAGGTCTGAAGTTGTTTTTGTACCGTGTGGTCACATGTGTTGCTGCCAATCATGCGCACAAAATGAATTAGAAGGCTGCCCAATGTGTAGAACAATGATAGAAAGAACAATTAGAGTCATATTATCATAGTTATATAAATAAAGTAAGATATTACATACACCATTTTATTTATAAAAAAAATAAATTAATATTTCCTAAGTAAGATTTGCACCTATGGTGTATGACTGGTAATTTAATTGTTTAAAATACAAAATTTAACTGTTATTATTTTATAAGACAATTATAGCTTACTATGGTCACAGGAGGAGTATAAACAATTTTGATAATTAAATGAAATTATGGTGTTAAATTCAAATGAATTTATTTGTTGAAAGTTGATATTAGTATTTCACTGAAACAGTTTATCTATTAAAATTTTTATTGCATAAATAAATGAAAGGCTTGTTTATCTCTCCTCCTGTGATTGGGCTATATGTGATGTGAGTTAATCCTGAGATTATAATCCAAGCAATAACTTTTATTGTGATATATCTATCAATAAAATGATTACAGAAAACTAATTTCAACAAAATGAAACAAAAATTTTTTCAAACTAGTTTTTAATTCAGTATGGAAAACTGGTATCTGAACATAATAAAAATAAGCTAATGAGCAGTTCTAATCATTCAGTAAAATCGGGATTTGTTTAACTGTTCTTATAATATTATGAAACATATTAATTTTATCATATATTGAATTATTAAAGTATTGCATTTAAAATTGGATAAAATATGATCTTGAATTAAATTTATTATTCTGTCAAATCTACTGCCTTTATATCTATTGAGCTTTTTAGTGTATTGCCAAACTAGTTTTGAATAGTCATAATAATAATTAAAGATAATTATAACAAGCAAAGTCGCTTTGTAATGTACTTTCATCAAGTTACATTTAAAAGTATTTGAAATGAAATTGAATCTAAAGTAATACTTGAATATGGCTAAGGAAGCTAGTCATAGGTAATGATAGTGATATATTCTAAGTCTGATGTTTTCATTGTTGTCATAAATCTATTTATTATAAGTATTTCATATTTGAAAATACTAGTGCCTTGTAAGAGTTGTTTTTTTTTGTGTAAACCATCAAAGTAATAAATTTTAATGTGACATATCCATATTCCATTATTGTTGTATGTAACTATGGTATTCACATCAAATTAAAATTAAAATCTGTGATTATTTTGTTTCTAAATATTAAATGATAATTCATTCCCATTAGTGGAATTAACTACTTAGATTCTAAGTTGTGTTTAACCTAATTTAAATATTAATAATATTATAATGCACATATTAATTCTTAAGTATTTATCGAAAATTAATATTAAAGTTTCGTTTGAAGGTGTTATTTAAAATTTTCGTCTTTTTTATTTAAGAACGGAATAAAATACATTTTCTTGTACATGTTAAGGGTATATAAAAAAAATATAATTATTTTCAATCAGTCACTTGGTCATTTTAAGATATTTTCTTAGCTATATCTTTTCAATTTAATATTTTTAGTGACTTTTATTCCTCTTGTAAAAGGTAATAGATTGTTATACTTTTGTTCCAGCTTATTGTTTTATTATTATAAAGTAATTAATATTATATTGTTGAGTTTAGTTTTAAAACATATTTAGTATAGTTAAGTAATATTCCTTTATACCACCTGTTTTTAAATTACATAAGATTTTAGCACAAATAGAAGTTTTATTGCTTATTTTTAAATTTGAACTCTTAGTAATTTATTTTACTTTTCACAAATAGCTATTCACCCCGTCAATAGAATAAATAACTTTAGAGCGCCATCTACTTGCATGAAATAGAATAAGGTTGCCGTTTACACGAAAGATATGAAAAGCTTTCTATGTATGATGAAGTTTAGTATAAAAGTTTGTTGATTGCCGCAGAGATGGTATTATTCCATTATTGTGTTATACACTTATTTTAATTTCAAAAATAAGTGTATTATAGTAATAGTAATAATAGTAATTCTTGTTTCCTTGAGATTAGGTATATTGCATCTACCCCCGATAAAATGTTGAGATGGTTATTAAGCAAAAAAGTAGCTTAATGCCTGCTCAATCCTAGTTACTAGTTACCTGCTAAAAATAGCACGAAGAGCTGAAACTTACATATCTGGTCAAAGTGTTTTACTCGATTACAATATTTTTCAAATTTTATATGCGTTCTTCTGTTTGCGCTTGGGGTTCAAAAATAATATGATCGGTAAAGAAATATTTTATTTTATATTCTTTGTCAGTATTATTATACATTGGCGTATTGTAGTTTTGTTGAATCATGTAGCAGTAAAAGAAAGGTTTAAAAAGTCCAAGTAAAGACTGTTGATGGTTTTCAGCACATTTTACGTATGAGTTCATATTTTTTTGCGATATACTCAAATTGCACAACAACAACAACAGCCTGTAAATTTTCCACTGTTGGGCTAAGGCTTCCTTTCGCTTTCGAGGAGAAGGTTGAACGTATTCCAGCACACTATCCCAATGCGGGTTAGTGGAAAACACGTGAGTGTACATTATAATTTTTTTTCAATAGTACATGTACTTTTTGTGATATAGCATATACTGAAATATTAAGAATTTCTTTTTTTTAACTGTTTTACTGTCTTACTCTCCATGAAGAATATTTTTTTCGACTACTATGCATGTCCTTGAGACAATTTTGCATTCTCCAGAAATAATCCGTTATCATATGATCAGCTCATCGAGCTTGTCATATATCTTACATTCTTTTAAATCCTAATAAAATCGCTTTTCCTGTTGTTTACTATAAGAAACAAGGTTTCGGGAAACATAATCTATCAAAATGACTGCGTATGTATGTATCGAGTGTAAAGCCCATTGGCTTTACACTCGATACACATTTAAGCTTGTTAATTTTTTCCTACAGGTTCATCATTAGTTCTTAGTAATTTATTTATCAATTAATTCCATAAAGAAATTAATAATACTGAGAAAAAATATACAGGTCAACGCTTTTATACCATTTATTGAATGCACGAAATTGTTATCATCCATCAAGTCTTACATGAAACTGCATTTTTAATTATTCGGTACTCCAACCAGGTTTTTTATGCTATATAAAAAACAACAGCAAGTTTTAACAAATTGCTCATTGATCCTTATTTTATATGCAGTGGAGGTAAAATCATTTAGTTATGCCTTATTCTGCGTTAAGGCTGTCGTGGCTGGCTGGTCTATTTTATACAGTGTCATGTTTTCCTCTGCTATCCTATAAAAACAGGGTTGCCAATGCCTATTCACCTAACTCCCCAAAAATAAATAATAGTGAAATTCCCCAAATTGGGGAAAAGAAATATCCCAATTCCCCACATATTCTCCACATAGAAATAAAGGAAAAAAATCATGTTATTGTATGTTTGTTTTTCATTTCCTAACAATAAAATCAGTAAATTTCGTTATACATATATCGTTCATTACTGACGACCTTTTTTTTTTTTCGTTGAATCAGACTGGTCGTGGTTACTGCCGATCTGGCTATCTTTTTTTTTTTCGTTTTGAATCAGGCTAGTCGTGGTTAATGTCTATGCTAACTAATAATCGACTACAATTTCAATTTTTCTACTAACTAAAAGACGGGTAAACAATCAATTACCGATCTTTTTGGTATAAAACGCATAAGTACAAATTCCTCACATTTTCCCCACATACGACAATCCACATACTAATCCCTGATCGACTTACGATTCCCCGCAATTTGGGGATTCCCCACACATTGGCAACCCTGTATAAAAATCATTGGAAACTTTTTGTCGCCAATTTGTCATTCTAATGAAAAAGGATGAGCGATCTTAATATGCATATAGTACGACACAACTTAGATGTCGCATCGGCAAAATTCGTAAAACCGATCACATCCGAATTGAATACGCTATCCCAAATTATCAATATTTATTTCTGATGCGAATATGATTTTTACACAAACGTAATAACTTGTAATATCATAGGACCTAATATATTCGTTAATTTGACGCGTCGATTTACATGCACTTGCTTTCTCTGACGCGTGAATCTATAGCGACCAATAGCGTCGAATGGCGCGATAGGGAGCTATTTCTATTGGTCGTTTAAACCGGCAATGATCGGTTTTATTTTCATTCCATTGCATTTTCCGATGCTACATCTAATTTGTAATAATCGAACATTGTCACGTTTATTGCCATTGTTTAAAAAAATATACTTTCCAACATCATATCACCAACATATCAATCACAAATATAAAAAAATGGTTATGGATTATTTAGGTACCGTTTTTGATTAAGATTTATCGAAAGTTTTGATAAAAACTGTGAAATAAACAAAATTATGAAAATATCGAAAACTGTAACTTGTATAAAAACATGTATAAAAAAGAGTAATAGATATTGAAACTATTAAAGCACCAAAAAATAACAATTTTTTTGTTGGTTTGTGCAATAGTTAGTTAGTTCTTATGATTCCAAAACTGTGTAATAAAATATTGGGCAATAAGAATTGATGTTAATGAAAAGAGACCCCAGTTAATGAGGGCTCTCCTCAGGGACTTATAGTCGGTCCATTTTTTTCCTCATTTATATTAAATGTTGCCTTACCTTTTATATAACAAACAAGAATATATATCATCTGATGTTCGAACCTGACGTTTAAATTAAAAAATATGAATTTATATATGTATGACGACCTGAACAGTTCTGTCTTTGATAATAGTTGATTGATGTAGAATATATTATCTTCGTATCTATATATGTAAATTAATGTCCTTTTAAATGGGTTGTTAGAAGTTTTTGGAACAGTACTTCAAATTTAGTACCCTTAGTATTAGGATTTCCGACTAGACGAGAAAATAATGAGTCCGTTAACTTATGTAAATACGACTCGCATGCATTTTAATTATTTATATAGTGTATTTTAAACATATATTTTTTTTTTTAAAGACGAAGGCGACACAAAAATTCTATACAAAGTGAATTAAAACAAAGTGATATTTGGTATATTATTTTCTGATCTTTGGCTTTATTTTCACATTTATATCTTGTACAATCTATATACAATAACTATGGAACACGATATATCCCTCACAAGGGAATACGAGAAAGAATTTAGCCGAATTTGAAACAATATTTTCATATATTGGCAGGATCGTTTTAGTTTCATATATGTATATAGAGAGAACTAAATTGTATGTGAATACTTGACTTTTACTAAATAATGTCCTATTTGTAAGTGTCAGTGATATTTTCATTCAAATCGTATGGTCTGTGTACGATTATAGTTTGCGTTAAGTGTATTAGTGTTTATTTATATTGTGTTATCATTTTATAATTCTGTATTATTGAATTTTCAATTGTTGGTATTCTTAAAATCGCTTAAGCGAGTTATAATTTAATATCACTAGAATATCAACTATTTTAAACTAACTACAAAGACATTTTCCTTTGCGATTTCTAATGATTTTTTTGACATCTCCATCTCTTTTTATTCCTACATAGTAAACACTACGTTTCCGAGCGTTCTATCAAACGTGACTAACATAAGGGTAATTGAATCCAGGGATCAATAAAACATATTTGTTGAGGCTCCTCATGTTTTTATTTCCTCAACGGTTGATGTTAATATACACTTTGTATGTATGTAGTGTATGTTTGGTTATAATATATTTATTGTAGAAATACATCACTATTAAACTTTTACTGGACACGGTTGTGGTCAAAGAGTTTCGTATTTACATTTCTTTTAATATTGTATTTCAAAATGGCGTACGATAGCCGATATTTATATTTATAAAAGTCGTATAAACAAGCGAATCTTATCCAAAGACTGTGGATTTAAACCAACAATGAGTTTTCATGAGCTTAGTTTGTTTAATGTTGATGGACATTTAACAAATGAATTCACTAATTACCCGTCTCAGCTTCGCACGAGTTGAATGAGGGTCTACATAAAATGTTTATCTTGAAGGACAAAGATGTAAAGAAAATAGAATCTTGATTTTTCTTTTTCGGGTCAGTGCCTCCGCTGTCTCACGCAGAACATTTGAACTAAAGTTTCATGGCAGTCGGGAACGCATAGCAGACATGCATTTTTTTTTGTTTTATGAAACTTCAGATTGGACGGTGTAGGAATGGATTGGTAGAAACTTATTTACGTTGAATCAAGTTTTGCTAAATGACAACCAACCAGCATAATAAGTGTAAGTAACTCTATTTGTCTGTCTGTCTGTCGCGTTGTCACAAACCGCTGAACCGAATTTGATGTAATTTGGTATAAATCATTCTTAAGCTTCAAAGAAGAACATAGGCTTCTATTTTTGTCTTACACATGACATCCAACACCCTAAAACGCTAACGCAACCTCAGTCTTCTCTCCGGGAGATCGGTTGGTCTTAGCGCATTTTCTTTCTAAATATTTAGACCGTGTTTAAATCTGTTTTAGAAGAATTACGAGGTCCATTGTAAAGCATATAGTATTGACAGACCGAATTATCATATGTCCAATAGTATATATTTAGATATCGTTTTTATTTCAGAAGTAAGATAGCAAGCAAACGTTATTAATAGACAGAATTCAGTGTATAATACCTTTTGCTTATTAAAGTCTTCCGTGTATAATTATTGTTCACATAACGGACAAAATTCACAATGGCCCAACCCCTTGTTCAACGTATTGAACCCCAAATACAATATTGTGTGATTAAGGAAGAGGTCCGCCATTATATAATAAAATTTATCTAATATTTTACCTAGATATTACTCGGGGTTGTTTCAAAATAAGATAATTTTGAAATCTGTAAGTGAAAATAATGTTAATGCCTCTACATTATAAATTACTTTGTAAGTAATTGTTGAGAAGTTATTTAAAATGAGCCGTCGTGAGAAAATTTAATTGGTGGCATTGGTGATTAATGACCGCTTCATTAATATAATGTGTTATTCGATTTGAACATTTCCCACTATAGAATTAGTTACGTAATAAGTTTTAATCATTCCGTATGTCACTTGATGGTAAGACTTCATGAACGTTTGGCATGTACTTTCCACTCATCACATATTCTACCACCAACTAATTCCGGAACCTAATTATACTAAGCATAATTGGGTTCCGGCATAAAGGGCATGAAAGTCAGTGTAACTATATACACAAGGGACATAACGTCTTCTCTTCCCAAGGTTGGTGATGCATCATCACCAGATTCTGACCATTTCGCCGTCCGCCTACTGCCGTCTATCGCAGATTCAGTCGCATTAAATTACATGATATACTTGAAGTCTGGGCACACGATGAGTACACAATATCTTATTTTATACTTATTTTATTGTAATGGTTAATTGTAATTATTTCTTACAGCACCATTGTTTATGGCTGTTATCAGGTGGCTCATTTGTTGGGTTAAGTTTTGAAAATTTTATTTTAAATTTCATTAAAGTGGTCCCAGTGACACCTTCTGTAGTTTTGAGTCAGTCTTCTGAGGCATCATCCGATTCAGTGGAACGACGATTCTCGTCGTGTATAATACCTATTGCTCAAATATGATCAACATATGTGTTGGCAATAATTGAATGAAAATATATAACTACGCTTTAATAAAAACAGCTGATTAAAATGCTATTAGTACAAAACATTACAACAAATTACAACTATTTTGTACAGCAATACAAAATAGATATGAAATAAAACCTGTCTAGAAAATGAAACATTTTTAAAAATAACAAATATTATTTAAAGTTGCAAAGCAATATGACGCAATAAATAGGTTTACCACTCAGCTCAGTATTGAGGATAAAACCTCAACGCTGGCTTTCCGACGTAGCCAGATGTCAAAATTATTGAAAAATAGTAAATATATACCTACTTATATATATAAGTACTTACACTATAAATAAATATATAAACATGTATCACATGTAATTCTATAAAACAAATATATTGGAATCACATTTTTTTTCTTGTATAACTATCAACTATTCATAGACTTTTCCATAGACAACAATTTAAATCTACTGGTTACCATTTTGTAAAGATAACATTAGTTGGTAATATATTTGACTATATTAAAAAAAAAAAAAAAAAACTATGAACTAACAAATATTTCGAAAATTTATATTAATATTTTTTAAAGCGATGTTCGTGGTTCTATTAGATAAATTATTTCCATCTCTATAAAGATAGATCTTAAAGGTTTGGAGTGAGGGTTGTATAAATTATGCGAGTAATTGATATCAATTAGGACAGCGTCGCGGCACTCTACAATAGCTCTCGCTTGAGAAATAGGCCACAAATCATGCTTTCCGTCATCGAGATTGTCACTTCGATAAATTGTCCTCGGGAAGAGTTTGTCAGTTTTACGTTTTAGATAGCTTTATTGAACGTGATTTTCTTTTCAATCAAAACTTATCGTAAATATAACGTATTTTTTATACTTGGTCAAAACTTAGGAATAAAACGACGATACTCAGAATTAAACCAATTTCCCGCCATAACAGTTATTTGTCAATATCTATGTTGCCAGTTTAAAAATGTAGAAGTTACAGATAATTTGGCTTTATATAACAATAACAACTATTACTGACTATTATATTAAACATCACATCATGTCAAAGCAACGGTAAGTATTGCCACTTAGTGATAAAAAATGTGTGCCTGATTGTTACCTATACCTACGCATACGGGCGTTTACAAAACCCTGGTAAGGGTCTGTGCAAATGAAGTAAGAAGAAAATAATTTGAAAACACGAATTCAGTCACTTAATCGCAATCCGTTAAGTAGTTTCTTAGTTATAAAATATGTTTGCCTACTTTTTTTTATTGTTGTGTTCAATATTTAGTGAGACATTTAAAATAGAATAGAACCGTAGACTTAAAATTAGTAGTGATTTGCTAAATGTATATTTCGATAGAGGTATTTTATTCGATAGCTATAAATCCCTAATGCTCTCCCTGCTTAAAAATTAATGAGACATTTAAAACATTAAAGTCTCCATAGGCCTGATCCTGATAAAATATGCACGAAGCGAGCGCGTTGATCACACTTAAATGATGGAGATTTAGCGGACAGTTGGTCCTGAATATGGAGCGGCAGATTTGAGTTTTAACGAGACTTAGTGTAGCTTTACTTCAGTTTTGAAGAAGTTTGTAATTTTTGGCCCTTTAACTGCTTTTATAATCTTTCTTTGACGTGTATGACGTATCCACGTCAAAGATTCGTACCTCTGTTATTCAATTGTTTTAAATGCATTTTAAGTGAATATTTACACTTGGCAAGCTTATATTTTTGTTGTTTCATTTAATTTTTATTAACAAGTAACAAACTGTAACGTTTGTAATTTATTTATTAACTTTTGTATGATAATATAAAAATGAGGCCTTCGTAGTCATAGCTATTACAATAAAAGATAGATAATGACTAGTGTAGTTTTAGACTATATATATTAAGTATATAGACAACTATTGTCTGACGTTATGTCCAACTATGCGTTATAAATGTATGCTATGACTAATACATCCAACAATGTTCAGCATCAGAGCGAGCATCAATTACTATAATGGTCAATTTGCTAGTCCTTCATGCTATAAAAAAAAAGTGCTCTAGAAATGTATAGACAGCGCATGTTTTTTTTAATACTAAAGCTATCACTGCGAATAGCAAATAATGAAAAATGCAAGTTTTAACTAAAATTATAAGAAGATTCCCTATCAATCGAATAAGTTGTTTTGCGTGTAACTTTAAAAAACAATTAAATAAAATTTGTTAACTTTATCCACTTTCGATATTCATTATTTTGTCAAAGGAATTGTTGTGTAAATTTCACGTACACGTTTTTATACCTTTAGTATAGATTAAAAATATATATAAAATAGTGTAAGATAGATATTTATAAACAATATTTTAAAGTGTTGTTGTTTGAAATACTATCGCATATTCTAAAATTTATGTACATCCAACGCGCGTATAATGCAGAATGCAGAAATTCCCAGGCCTTAGGTTAGAAAAATGTCATTTAAAAAAGAACATTTTAAAATTATCTTTTAGACAAATATTTTCGAGCAAAGAATCTACGTTTTAAAATACTTTTTAATATGGGTTTCGCTTGAAATATAACCCGTGTTTTATGAATTAGTTCATAAATATTCTTTCCTGATTGCACTGTTCGTGGGTCTTTGAATCAAATCTGTTCTATATTTTATATCCTTTTTTTAAGACAGACCATCGCATATAAAACTTCTTATTGATTATTTATAGTTTTTGCTCGGAGGTTTAGGTATTAGTATCAGGTTTTATGACTTTTTTTAAGATACGAGCAAGCGATAGAGTCTTTGTCAAAGTTTACAATTATTATGTACATACCTTAAGAACTGATACCAGCTTTTTGGCAAAAACTACTGAAGTGTGAGAACTCGCAAACTACAATATTCACCTATTGTATGTGTTGTGCTGTTTGTATTTATAACAATTTACCCCGGAAATCATGGGCATTTTTTTATTTTTGCTTTGTACCTGCAAAAGAAAATAATTAAGTAATAATATTTTTTTCTTGAATACTTCTTGGTTAGTAATTTATTATACAATTAAAATTATAATTATAGATGAAAATGGTTGTATTTAATAGAGGCTTCGTCCCGGACGTTACCATTATGTGGAAGTATGCCTTTGCGAATACGGGTAATATTAGAAACAAATTAAAAAAAATAATCAGAATTAATCGATTTGTCCTGTTTAAAAAATATTGAATTTCTATTTTTAAAAACTGCTTCAAAAGCGGGTCCCTATAAGCTTTTCTCTGAATCGAAATGAAATGAAACTAGTCATGATTTCTTAATGGTTCAATATTACCAACATTGAAATATTTTTAAGTATATGTTATGTAATATAATTGGGTTCGGACAAATTTGTTCGAAATACTTACAAAATTTCGCCTAGCGATTTTCCACAGAAACTTCAGATGAAGTATTCGTTCCATAAATTAAACGTCAAATTTCATAGCTACTGTGATTGCTCTTCACGACAAAGTTTCAGAATAAATGTACGCAATAAACAAGAAAGATCTAAGTAAATTGTCTTTGATGATCGCTATCAATCAAATTAACGTTTGACGGTAGTTATGTTTTATTTTTATTCGCATACGTCTCTTTTTGTACTATCTCAATTATATTTGTATAAAATTCCATAATTTCATCTTATAATTGGTCTATTTTTGTAATTGCTAATGTTATTAATAACACTTATCTTAGTATTCAGAACAGTAACAGCCTACAAATGTTTCACACCTGCAGTGTGATTCTGTTAGAATTTAACTCACATGCTACTCGTGTAATTTTGTCAAGCGACTTACGATGATACGCTATTTTGTCACGTGTATCGTTTAAATTTTGTGATTATTTAGGTATTATAGTGAAAGTCGCATATCACGTTATAATATTGATGTTCATTTTCAATGGTGAGTTTCGACTTTTTCATATTCATCTATATAATGCCTCTACTGGGTTTCTTTTTTAAAGATTTCGATGTTACATGCATTGGTCGATATCCATTTGACTTTTGTCAAATATTAGGTTTCCAATGCCAAACACGAGATAAATGTTTTACAAAAATTTAAATTGCTCGTGTGGATACTGAGTTCTTTGCTCAGGATCCAAAACTTTTAACATAAATATGTTTAATTATTTATTACCCGCGTGAAAAAAATGCTTATAATTTATGTGATAAGTGTGCAGCATGTATGGTTATAAGGCGATTACAAATTGCTTTCCTGCTTGAAAAATCTACGTCGTGCTGGAATAAGATTAGAAACTTTTTTAATAAGATTCGAGGTTTCAGCGTGTTTCGCATACCTTCCTACAACTGGCCGTTTTATAAGAAGCCGGTTTTTAATTTAAGGCTTCTTTATAACCCAATAGAAAGGACAAAAATAACGTACATTTTTTATTGAATATTTGAAATTATTGTTCATTATTAATTTAAATACTTTTGATTAATATTTTAGGTCTTGTACTACTTGAAACGTATTAAACTATTTAGTTGGTCTAGTAGCTGAGATAAGGTTGTAAATCCCTAGCATTTTTATTTAACTTCTAAATAAACGATTAGGTTCTCATTTCACGACACAAATACTTTAGGCACTTACATTGGGATCATAGTATAGTAAAACCGATCACATCCGAATTGAGTACGCTATCCCAAATTATCAAAATTTTATTTCTGATGCGAATATGATCTTTACACAAACGTAATAACTTGTAATATCATATGACCTAAAACATTCGTCAATTTGACGCGTCGATTTACATGCACTTGCTTTCTCTGACGCGTGAATCTATAGCGACCAATGGCGCGATTGGGACCTATTTCTATTGGTCGTGTAAACCGGCAGTGATCGGTTTTATTTTCATTCATTGCATTTTCTGATGCTACATCTTATTTGTGTCGTACTATACTGTATGTGGTGTTGTACAATATTTATTTATTTATTACATAATTGTTGCTCGATCTTTACATTGCTTATTTACGACTTATAATTTCTTCAATAAGCAGACCTCATTGTGACTTGCAATTCTATACTTGTATAGCTACCTAAAGTAATATAGGCTTGGCCAGCACTGAAGAGCTTTGAGCCTAAATAGACAACCGTGTCGATAATACTATACTCCATTTTGTGTACAGTGCCCAGCCATGCCCAATATGATATGCAAAATTGTACACACAGTAAAGCCGTGACTATATTTTGCCAATTATTTTGGAAGTTTTGACTTCGTTATCTTCTTTGTAACATTTTTTAGATCCCACATTTTTTACCCATAATTATTGAAATCAGATAAAAAATTCTCTGTCTGTCTGTCTGTGCTGTGTGTCCTTGAACGCTGAACAGTTCTCTCACCAGGAAAGAGGGGGGAGTAAACGTATACGACACAATTTTTTTTAAATAAAAATCAGGTTTCGTTTAAGCGTGCACTTTATCAAACTGTCTCAAATATATTTTGTAAAATAGGAAATGATTAAAACAATTTTCATCGTTATATTTCGCTCGAGTTAACTCATTTAAATAGCTGTATTGAAAGTTTGTGTGTAGTTCAAGAGGCGATTTAATTTCGAAACCAATCCAGTCAATCGTAAAGCTTGATCCCTCCCCTACCACAATAACCCAAGAGGTCAGCAGGTCAATTCCGGATTCATCGAATCTACGAATTTTCAATCGAAAGTGTAATAAATTTATTATATTTTGTTTATGAAGTAAATTAGTCGGGTTTTTTCCTCTCTTTTGCAATTTAATTAAAACTTTATAAACATTAATAAAAAAATCTTTTTAAATGTTTTAACTCGTCGAGTGTTAGCTGCAACACGTTTTTCACGCAGTTAAATTGGTCGCAATAATTCATTTGCCGGCCACTGCGAGTATTTTGCAAGTAAATATTTTGCTCGCAACAAATAATATATCTGAGCGGTTAAATATATTTTGCGACGAGAAACAGACTGCACACGCCCCACGGCTGAGTCCTAAGTCTATATCCATATAGACACAGGCGCGTTTAATTAGTGACAAATGAACTTCTACCCTCGTTGCTAATTATTTCTAACATTTGATTATTTTTAGAAAATAAATAGTAAAATATTAAATGTATTTTAGGTAAGATTTGAACCTAAACATTTGACACAAGACAAAGGCGTGTAAATTATTACAGCGATTCATAATTAACAATTAATTATTACATTTGAAATGATAATGTTATTGAAATATTATGTACCTATAAAACATTTTAAAAAATGTAATATGTGAATAAGCTTAGACAGTACGATAGTACCTTTTTCTCCTCTGTTTGTTAACTGATCATATTTTTGTTTTTGCTTTCCTCAAAGTTATAATTCTATTTTATTTTCATTAGGACAACCAACAGTAGATACAATATCACATACAAAAAATAAATTACATCTCAAACTTATCAAGGTAGAAGTTCTACTATTTACAGGTAGTCTCATCATGCATTACAATATAATCGAAAATATAAATTAAACATTTTTTAAACTAAAATTATATAATAGATAATAAAAACATATTAAAATATAAGATTAAAATTGAGTACTAATAAAATTCTTTACTTTTTGATTGAATCGAGGGCGACTATCATGACATATGTCCAAATCATTTACTTTCATACTGATCGTGATGTATAATAACGATAGTCTCGATGTAATGGAATTCCTACCTAGTTGCGTTTTCCAAAATCTGGTATAAAAGAAATAATTATTATATGCTATTTGACTGGTTTTTAAAATGCAATTTATATTATTTAGTAAAGGTTAAGGAACCCAGTAAAAATTGTCTTTTTTATTTCTAGTACATGTTTGCCGAAAAATATCATATTAAAAATTCCATATTTAAATAACGCTCGAAAACGCTACTTGGACAATATGGCGCTACAATGGGGTCGGTGACGTCACTTATATAAAGCAAGGTTTACAAGAAAGTGCCCAGCCAATCAGGAGCGTTTTGTGTCACGTGACAAACGTTTGAAAAAATGCATTTTCATTTATTTATTTATGAATAAATTAAGTATTATTTTCAAGTTTCGTTAGTAAATAACCATTTTTAAACTCATATTATGCACTGATTACAATAATTCACAATTTATTTTTCGCATTTTCAAATAACCTATTTTAGAATTTGGCTTCTGTGGGAACACTATTAGTGGGAAATGGGAATGCAATTTATTCGTATCCAGGGAGGAATGTTTATAACTGCAGCCGATCACCGTCACGCTGTTGCTGCTAACTCGGAAGCAGCAATTTCCCTGGGCAGCAGCGGTCATTTGATTAGCGCGCGTGTCGTTAGTGTGACGACATTCACTAGAGAATCCAGGCTAGTTACTCGCTAAATGGATTCTAATTTGTTGGACCGCAAATTAAATTTTGTATTTATATGGTATTTATATTCAATATGAATTATTGTTGGGATTTATGTTACAGTGAAAGTTATGGTTAATTACTTAAATCCTAACACTGATAACCTACCTAAGTAGATCTTGAATTTCAAAACCTTTTTTATTTATCTTTTAATAAAAAAAACGGGAAATCTCAGGACAATGATGTTAATATTAATTCTGCTTATGTTCTTTTATTAAACTTTGGTCGTGGAAAAAATTGGCATTAATAATAAAGTAAAAAATATGCTCAGATGATGAAAAATAAATATTCTTACTGTGCACTAGTATCACATGACAAAGAAAATATATAATATCAGTAGTTAAGTAATGTTTAACGGTTCAATTTTCTTATTGAGAGCATTGATATACGTCACATAAGTCTTTGAATTAAAATTTTACCTTTGAAAATGTTTGGTAAGTATCAAATATAAGTATAGTAAATACTGACACTAGAGTCACATTTTATTTTCGGATTACCGAAATTTTCCAAATATACAATTATGTTCCGGATAAATAATTATGTATATCATTGCTATTCTTTTTTCTCATGTATTCGTATGTATATAATATCGTTGTAGAATGGTAGTGCTATTCTCTAATTAAGTTAAAAGTCACTGCAGAACACGGGCATGATATGTCAGAATGTGATATGCGATGGTGTATTTGATAACTAGTCATTGGAAAATGAAGGCAAACATAACAAGAAAGAAAACACCCGCTTTTCATTGTTTACATTTTTAAAAATAGAATAAAGATGTTATGGAACGGTTGCGGTTTCAGGGCAAATGTGTCATGTTATTGACCTTTCCTTATGGGAGTAATGAGTCCGCGCTAATTAAGAAGTTTCAGTTTCGTTCGATGAAAATCCTGCTACTTCGGATTAGTCACGAAAAGTTCGCCCTAAAATTAAATTAGTTAAAAGAGGCATTGGATTTATAATTTAAGATTCGGGCCGAGGGCATCGCTAATAGTCTTTAGTGGGGTATAATTAATGTAATAAAACTGCCGAAAGGAGTCATTTACTAACTTATATTTTCTTTGTAACAGAATACATTCAATAGCTGTCATTTGAAAATTCGTTCAGTAATTACTTTGAGTATTTATTCTGAAACGATAAACTTATGTTACTAATTAAGACCTTAATATAAATTTAAATAACATTTTGTCCACAGTATGGTTGATAAAAATCATAATTGCTGTGCAAAATTAAATAGTCTCTCTCCTCTTTTTCTTAATTAACATTTTGTACTGAATAAATATTCATGAATTCAGAGTAAGTTGATGTCGAATAAAATAACTAGCGGGTGACCGCAGGCTTGTCTGCGTTTTATTGATTTTCGTACAAGTTTTAAATCCACGTTCCACATTTTATGCTGAATTACAAATTGCTCTCGCTACTATTAAATTGAATATTTGTAAATAAAATGTATTTTAATTTGTGAGCTTTTGGTAATATTATAAAGAATTTTTTTACTAAAATTGTTGGTTTAGTAGTTATTTTCTCCATTCTTAAAGTAATATTTTAAATTATTATCCATTTTTTATGAAGAATTTTAGTTAGATGGATAAATTGTGTGCGCATAGCAGGTTGTAAGTGCGAAAGTTCTTAAGCAGGTGTACTCTCATCTGAAAATAGCTTTATGACTGAAGTACCGAATGCGCTACACAAAGCTTTTGAGATATTGACTCGATTAAATTATTTGCTTTAAATTAGCTAATTTTTAATCTCTTATTTAACTAATTAATAGGACAACTTACAACAATTCAGAAATATCATGTAATATTAATATTAATTAATTGTACATGGAATTCGGTTCCTTTACAGAAAAATAAATACAAAATTCATTTAATTTAATGTATAAAAAAATATCGGTTAGTATTCGAATCGTCCTTTGTTTTTTATGGTATCAGTTCAAGGAGGATTGATTTTTGATTACCACCTCCTCTGATTTTATTGAATGTACCGAGTAATCGGTAAAAAAAGTTACTCTTTTCTTTTAGATTTGAATTTTTAATTCTATTAATTATTTTCTAGATTCCAACGCTCGTATTCATCACAGAAGTGACGTAGAGGAGACGAGTCGACACTTCAAGAATTTTGGCTAAAATGTTGCAGAGTCTAAGTGTGCAACTTACGTGTTAAAAGTCGAAATGAAACACTTGTTGACAGCGCGGAGTTCTTTAGACGTTTTCATGCATCGTGTTTTTTTCACTTAATAAATTATTTTTTAGATGAATAATTAAATATATATTTTAATAAATGAAGAAATAATAAATTTACTATTAAGAGTGAAAAGGTCAAATTACAGTTATAAACAACGTGCTAAACGTCCGATATTGTCTTTTCTGATATGGTAAATGTTTTGGAACATTACAACATACCTCGTCTCTCCATATTCACCCGACATATTCTTTATCAGCACGACTCACGAATTGAGTAAAATATATAAATTACGTTCATGAACATTAGTCATGCTTACGATAATTTGAATCCAGAATCATTCCGTTAAATATGCATTAAAAAGATTTGCTATAATTGAAATAGTTTATATATAATTTTAAAGAAATAAAATACGGAAATTCTAGACATGATTGTTTTGAAGCGATACCGTCATCGTCCCATTCGAGGCAATGATATTAAACTTTATCTTGTAGCTGATTTATGAGAGCGAGAAGAGCAATTTCCTTAGCGGAAGTGTTGCCATGGCGTCGTAGTCGAGTCGTAATCTTACCTACTCAAACGGGGAAGAATACGACCAGTTTTTCTTCTAATACCAATGATTTATTTATGTGTGTCTTACACATATATATTTTGTTGCGTTCATTTATTAATATTAAAAAATGAATTGTAATACGATTTTAATTATTAGGTACATACAATTTCTGTTGTAGATATTAATTTTATTAATTATAGGAAATATGTATAATTAAATAAATACTTTTATGAATATTTAATAGGGAAACGGTTATTCAAAATATGATACAATAACGAATCGTGAATTTATTTCCTGTTGTTATTTTAATTCGTTAGAATTATTGTTTTGATTTAATTACTTATGAAACCTAAATAGCATTATTGGGCTCGGCAGAAAGTATTCGGAATACGAAATTTTTTTTAAAAATAATACAGATTGTGTCTGAACTTTAAAAGAATATATTGTGTTAATTTTTTTGAATTATTTTTAAATATTAAAGTTAGCCTGATTAAAATCCTCAAATTCGAAAAACATAATTAAATTTTTAAATATAAATTTATATTAGAGAAATGAACTAGTTTGAACATAAATATTCAACTTATATTACTTTACAACTCAAAAGTGTTGCCAGTTAGGATCGAATTCATGGATTTTCCTAAAAGGAAAAGTAAAGTGCTCGTTTTTAACAAACTGCCTCTACTTTTCACATTTTCTTATATAATATCGTACCGCTCAAATCGTTCGACAAGAGGGGCAATTTTTATCACACATCCGAGTAATCTTCGTTTGATATGCTACTAGTGTCTAGTGTCTTTCGTATGTCTGTATTTTTTGTGCAAAAACAGTGGTATTGCGTAAAATTGTTTTGCTCCGAGACAAAAAATAATAATTACAACCGATTTTTAGCGATTGTTCCTAATTTGTTTATCGTAAAAGTGTATTTATTTGTCAATCAACAATCAATCAACAACAGCCTGTAAATTCCCACTGCTGGGCTAAAGGCCTCCTCTCCCTTTTTAAGGAGGAGGTTTGGAACATATTCCACGACGCTGTTCCAATGCGGGTTGGTGGAATCCACATGTGGCAGAATTTCTATGAAATTTGTCACTTGCAGGTTTCCTCACGATGTTTTCCTTCACCGCTGAGCAGGAGATGAATTATAAAGACAAATTAAGCACATGAATCAGCGGTGCTTGCCTGGGTTTGAACCCGCAATCATCGGTTAAGATGCACGCGTTCTAACCACTGGGCTATCTCGAATCATATTCGTATATATTTGTATGTGTACATATCGTATTTATTTGTAAAATATCCAAAATAACTGCCATCACATACTTCTACAACTTTCTAAAATTGTTATTTTATGCGCAGTTCATTTAATTTTTGGTCTTGCATCATTATCGTATTCTTAAAATAGGACTTAGTGTTTGTAAGTTGAATAAGAGTAAAGACAGCGAAAAATATAATTTATATTTTATTTTATTAAAACACCGGTAGCCGTAACAAGTGAACTAGAATTTGTGCTGAATTCTAACAGTTATTTAATTTTATAGCGTTCCGAATTTAAGTACTAAATTACATATCATAATTAGATCCGCTTCAGGGATTAAATACATTTGCTAATATTCATTGATTATGATATGCATGTTATAAATGGAATTAGTATATTATTTTGTTCCAACAAATGTGTTTTCAAATGTTGATAAACAATACACAATATACCTACCATGTAAAAATATTTTCAACTGTAATGTAAATTTCCTCAGCAAGAAATTAAATTATAGCTGCATCCATAAAATTAGTGTAAGCTTCACACCTGGCGGCGGAAAAGAATTCCGATTAAAAAACACTGCAGGGATATGACGGAGTGAAAATGTGAATTGAATTTTAAAATGCTTGTTCAAAGTGCGCTTAAAATTCAAAGAGAAGCGCATGCATTTTCGATCGGCGCTGCGTTCCCCCGCGCCTCTGCATCGACACATGTGTCAAAGCTGCACATGACGTGGGCAAATATTCGATATTGCATCGCTATACACCGACAAATGAGCCAATCAGAAACAAGCTGCACAGATTGATGGTGACGTACTTAATAATATACGACAAATACATTTTCTATGTTTAGTTAATTGGGTAGGTTTATTAACTCGTCAAGGAGCTGAGGTAGGGCCTAATTGATACAACATGTAAATACGAGAAGATTGCGAGTTTAAACTTGGTCAATTACTAAGGATTTTTTTAACATGACTTATTTTGTATATAATTAACTTCATATTCAGTGATAAAGGAAATCATCCTAAGGATACCTGTAAGTCTAGGATGAAATTCTGCCGCGTATTAAATCAAAGCAAAATATACTGTTTTCAAGCAGACTTTTACAAGCAGTGATTCTGTCACCTACCAGTATGTATCCACCTAACCGCATTAAAGCTGAGTAGTACAATTTGCTCCAATCCCTCTTCTCAAAATTAGGGAACGTCTTAATTAAACAATGGGACGTTACTGTCTTTAAATTTACTTATTAGTAAAACTATGTCAAAGTAAAAATTTCACCAACTGTCTTTTTTCATTAAGACATGAACTCGAAGCGTTTTATATATTATTATATTATTTAAGATAATAGTGTCCTCCATTTCCGGAGCGTGATAGTGTCGTTTCACATTCACAGTTCATTTAAGTAATGTAGAGAGCGGTCTTATGTAGACGTATTACTTCAATCATGTCCGTAACGGTTGACAGGCTTTGCATTTGTATAAGTGAAAATTGAATTATTAATTTATTTTTCATTTCAATTTGTAAGTAGTTTCACTATCTAACTTATTAGAAAGCAGTCTCGTATTTTATGTTTACGCTAATATCCATTTTAGTTTCTACTTAATTCTAAGCGGAATACTTTTGCAAATATCGATACTCTCCATGGTCGACGCCATTCCGAGATCCCGGATTCGATTCCCGGCCGAGTCGATGGAGAAAAAGTTGATTACTTTTCTATGTTGTCTTGGGTTTTGGGTTGTTTAAGGTACCGTCATTAGGTACATCTGATTTTCCATATCACAAGTTCTTTAGCTATTTACATTGGGATCAGAGTAATGTGTGCGATGTTGTCCAATATTTATGTAAATATATTGAAATCACACTCGCAACTTTATTAAATGTAAGTTCAAAAGGATTTAGGAAGGTATTAGGTCGCTAGATAAAGATTACGAGAACGCGTTTGTAAGTCGTAAGAAACCGCAGGAGCGGTCCAGAAAATTTTAATTAAGCCGGTGAAGCATTTACTAAAATTACAAGCGAAGAGAACAAAAGCAACGGTTTCGGATCGTCTGTTTAAAATGTCGGCTTCGTTAGCCACATTTTAATGCGCTTTTATTATGTTTTAATTAACATCAAGCTTACTTGAAAAATATTGAGCGATGTTCCTGGGTCGTTTCCTTAAAGTTTCAAGTATTTTTCAGAGAATTGATTTACGGATATAATAAATTAAGTTTTATTTTTACTATTAGTAAATATATTAAGAGTGCGAGTTGAAATATGCTGCTTAATGTATGTATATTATGTATATCGTATCGACTATGTATCATAACTAAATTAATAATATAAACAATAACAATTGTTGGTCAATATTAACAAAATAAAAAATAAAGAACATTTGTAATATAAAAAGTTAAGTTTTGGATTAAAAAAAAGTATTTTTTGGTACTATTTTTCCCACCAATTTTATATTCTCCGAATGTAAAGTCCGTCAAAATTATATCGTATTTCCTACAAATAATAACATTATAATTCAGGTTTTAAGTCGTGTAGCAAAATTAACATGCGATTCCAGATGAGATCTATAATTACTGGATTAATAAAGTAACATTACAATTATTCCTAAATATAATGTAATAAATTATTATATATCATTTATTTAATTAAAACGCGTCCTTCAATTTTATATTCAAAAATAAGAAATAATCTACTACATAATAAAGAAGCTGCAGCGTTAGAAAGTTTAGTATGTTTGTGGACTGTTAACGATTAACTTTACTTTTTCAATATAATATTAAGTAGGCGGATTATCTCACTGCTACCTGATAATCAACTAACTATGTGGCTCATTTTTGGTGGCTACATTGAGACAAAGATAATATTGACCTTGGGATGGTTTGTGGTCTCTAAGCCATACACGAGAATACACAGTAATTAGTGGATAGCGATAGAATATGTAATAAGTACTTGAACAGGGCTTTGTGAAAGCCGTTTAGAAATTGGTATTACACTTATTTTCAGTAACTACAGGTGAATGAATCAATGCAAAGACTCCATGCAATTTATTTAACCGACAGGGGCTACGTCAAACGTGTCATAAAAGGCAGTGTCGCGCAGAAGCTGTAAAATGTAACTCGCGTATGCCATTCAGCGTGGCGGTTTCACGCGATACGTAACTGCAAATACACTATGGCAGCCTATGTTAACTTGGTGTATCAATTTTCATGAATAATGAAACGTTTTTTTACTGTTTTTCTTTATCACACTTCTTTAGGAAGAAACGTTTATACGACCTATTAAAAAGACTATCGGTGATTGGAACGGCGTGTACTTTTAGAATTTAAACTACCTACTAGATAAAGAATTTTTTAAAGAGTGTACAAGATTTTTTTTTTTTACATATTATTTATAGAAATGTCAACCTATAAAGATAATTAACAGCATTTAACAATTATTCAAGTTTTTTTATAGTAATACGATGAATATAAATAAACTTAAAATAAAATCGTTAGTAAAATGATATTATTGAAAACAAAAACGTTTTAAAGCAAAGCAAATAAAATATTATATTTAATAAAACACTAAATCGTTAGTATTAGTAACATGAAATGATAAAAACTTGTTAAATATGTAGTAGAAAACGTTTTTCAAGAAATCTTTCTTAAACACCAGAACATATTTTCAATTAAACCTCTTTTCGATATTGCTAAAAATATTGCCAATTGTAAATAATCAATGATTTTATTAATGTAAATACTTGTCAGCTCTTTGTATTCTGAATCAAGGTCGACGGTGTTGTCACTAACAGCAAAATTTTCTAACGTCACTCGCAATTATTTGTCATCAAGTTGGTAATTATTACTGACTTTTCCATTATGTTTTTAGTAGCTCCAAAGGTAATAAAATATTTAAAGCTGCTAACGGTTTCATTTTTTACGATTGGTTATGATGTTCCATTTTTAAACGTCTGCTTAAAAAGTAATGTATTGTTTTCAGGCATCGTGTACACAGTCATGTATTTGTATGTAAGTGTATTATATTTAATTTGTAGTAACAAATTCGGAACGAGTGGTCCTAATATTATGTACTTTATAATTATTTATTACACGTTGTCATACTTTAAAATCCCATCAAAAAAAAATAATGAATTTATTAAAAACAACAAAAAAAATATACAAATTAGATTACATTTGTGAGTTTATCTTATTTAAATTAATTTATTTATCGATACAGTATAATTAATATGTGAAATAAAAAAATTGAAATTAGACACAATCTATGATTTTTTTCACGTAACAGTACAGTGTTTCACATAGATTGACAGGAAATAATATCTACTATTTTAGTAGAGAGTAGTACTTTTGTGGTATTAATCGGATATCATTACAAATGTCGAAGTCTTTATTTTCTGAATAACTGACTCGGAATATACATCTGCGTGAATCTCATTTAATATTATTAACGGTCACTTGAGGAAAAGGACTGAATAGTTACATTCACCCTCATATATTGGGTCCGATTTCGATATAAATTTAGTTACAATTTACTTCAAACAAGTTCAAACCCAATATACGAGGGGCTTGCGATTTCCTTTTCCGTAGCAATCAGATTATCACTTTGTATTTTAATTATTTGTGCTAGTTTACCATATGACATCTGTAGTTCATCTAACTTCTTGAATGCTTATTTGCTTCTCATCTCTTGTTTTTAACACGTTCAAAGCGGAGTGAGGTCTAAGGACTTACCTTAAGATTTTTTTGTGAATAAACTACCCTTCTGAATTCGTCCGGATAATATTAAAGTATTATCAAATGTTTGCTCATAAATTTGTAAACAGGTCACTAGTCTTCGATGAGAATGATCTCGGTACATTTTCTGTATTACTCTGATAAATCTTAAACTTAGTTTTCAGCCTCCGCTTAGCCATGAAGGGTTATTTGTACTATTAATTGTGATTAAATATTTAGTTGAAACTTATTTTGCTTATGATTCTTTAAGACGAAACAGAAGAGCAATAGTAGTTGCGGATCATTACAGACGTCTCGCTAGGTTTGATATTTATTCTGAAGCCGAGCGAAAAGGCTATATATACATAAAACAAAAGAGTCAATACCATTACAGGAAGAAGGGGTTACCTAAGCCCTAGGAAGCGCATTGAGTAAAGCTATGCCTTCTATAATGCGACTGTCCTTGGGCAATCCTGAATACTTTTCTCCGAGTTATTTATTTCCTAGCCAGTCTTTATAAAAGTAGGTAAAAGCCCTTATGTTACTTAATTATTTATTCATTTGATACAAATAATTTGATATTTGATTCTGACTTCAATTAGTGCAGGTACTAAAATCATAATAATAACTAAATAATGTACTAAAATAACAATTATATTATTTATAAAAACACAAATAATTATTAATATAAGTTATATCATTCTATTGATCATATGGCTTTGTACAAGCTTACCACGGTGCCACCAACTCATCATATATTTTATTGCTAAATACCAAATAACATAGTCATAGTGTTCTGATTCGAAAATTGATTGAGCCAGTGTAATTATAGGTAGGCCAGTATAAATACAAGGAACATAACATATTAGTTTCCGAGGTTTGTGGTACATTGTTAAATTGATAATGATTAATATTTATTTTTATTATTACCCATATTTCCCACTTTCTGTTTCGTCTATCTCTACGACATAAAAAATGCTTCTTTAATAAAATTTTAACAAAAAGAAAAACCGACTTCAAACAAAACACTATTTTAAAACAAATGAATATGCACGAAAAATTAATAAAAATAATTGCGTATTCAACATATTTTTTAGAGTCTTCCTGAGTTAAATGAAATGAAAAATATTAGACTACTTAAAAGTCGATTAACGATTATATCATGTAGTTATAGTTATTGGTATATTTGGAGCCGGTGTCAGCCATGGTGCCCTTGCCCCAACAATCAAAAGAAAGAAGCGATACGAGCCCCTTAATTGATCCAGTATATTATTGTGTAAAAGGTAATTTGTAAAAAACATATTTGTTAAAGTATTCTCGTATTGTTTTTTGATAGATATACTGTAGGGTTTTATTGGCTGACACCGACTCCAAATATAACAATAATTATAACTACATGATATAATCATTAATCGACTTTTAAGTAGTCTAATATTTTTCATTTCATTTAACTCAGGAAGACTCTAAAAAATATGTTGAATACGCAATTATTTTTATTAATTTTTCGTGCATATTCATTTGTTTAAAAAATAGTGTTTTGTTTGAAGTCGGTTTTTCTTTTTGTTAAAATTTTATTTATTTTTTGATTTTAAGTGAAGCTGATGTTGACTAACTAATTTTTTTTAATATGGATAGATTAAGCGTTCCGTTTATATGAGTCAGAAACTACTTCGAGGACAATTTCAAAGGTAACTTTCGAATAAAGTAAAAATAGACTTTCGAAAATGCGGATTTAATACGTCACGCGGCTTAAACTACAAGGATCCCTCGAAAGAGCTGTAATCGAACTCAGCAAAAAAACAGCAACTATATTTCGTACATCATATGACATCACATCACATACACAAAATTTGATTAAATATAGTAAGAAATTCTGCCCCATATCGCACCCTAACTGCGAGCCGTATAGGAGTTCCATCACTACATAGTATAAAACAAAGTCGCTTTCTCTGTCCCTATATCTTTAAATCTACGCAACGGATTTTGATGCGGTTTTTTTTAAAAGATAGTGTGATTCAAGGGGAAGGTTTGTGTATATAATACATGAACAATATAGTAAAGAAACACTGATAATTTTAGAAGTTTGCGATGTGATGTCGTATATAAACAAATTCTGTAGTATATTTAGTATCAGTATAATTGCACCCGTGCGAAGCCGGGGTGGGTAGCTAGTTGATTAAAATATTCGACTATGATAATTACATAAACATAACCACATTACGGAAGGTGACTCAAATATCCAAATAACCTATAAATAAAAGATTCGACCGAGTATCGCTAACGTGCTCCTCAGAATTGTTCCGTTCCCTTCCGTTCCGTTACTTTGTCATGGATCCTGTGCTCAGAACCTTACCAAACTTTCACCAAATTACCCTTGAAGTATATATTTTATAATAAAAAAAGAATTATCAAAATTGGTTAACGTGATTTTCAGTTATTCACCAATTTAAGACTTAAGTCGTTTTCACATGGATACCATCATCGGAAAAAAAAATAAAAAAAATGGGACCCCACGGGAAGCACTACCTTTCAAACAAAAAAAAAATATCAAAATCGGTCCACCCAGTAAAAAGTTATGAGGTAACAAACATAAAAAAAAAAAAAAAAGAAAAAAAAAATACAGACGAATTGATAACCTCCTCCTTTTGGAAGTCGGTTGAAAAATCATTACTGCGTGGAATGGTAGCAAGAATGCTATCTGCAATTTCCCGTTGAATTGTAATTCTGATGCTTAGGGCGAAAAATGAATCAGCCCTCTTATCACCAATGGCGGCAACAAGAGGGAGTATTATGATTTAAAAATTGGTTTTCACTACTACTCCAAGCTTCGATCCGATTGTTTGAACAGCAAACGGAAAAGTTGACATTTAAATAAATAAAAATTTTAACAAAAAGAAAAACCGACTTCAAACAAACACTATTTCATAAATGAAATGAAAAATATTAGACTACTTAAAAGTCGATTAACGATTATATCATGTAGTTATAGTTATTGGTATATTTAGAGCCGGTGTCAGCCACGGTGCCCTTGCCCCAACAATCAAAAGAAAGAAGCGATACGAGCCCCTTGATTGATCCAGTATATTATTGTGTAAAAGGTAATTTGTAAAAAACATATTTGTTAAAGTATTCTCGTATTGTTTTTTGATAGATATACTGTAGGGTTTTATTGGCTGACACCGACTTCATTTATTTAATTTATAAGGGAAAATATTCGTGTTTATAACGTCATATTATTTTGCGTAGTGTTTTAATTGAAAAATATATTAAATTATCAAAGGCAATAACTTTCAAACGTTCGGCAATTCTGTACCGAGTTCTAGTATAAATTTAATAAACGGTTCCTTCGCTTATATAAAAGCAATTGACAATAATTATCCTTGACTCTGCGGCGTCAGAATATTTTATGAAGAGGACCAATTAAATTGAATTTCTCTTAAAATGTTCAGGGAAAGTAAACGCTATTCTGTTTTATTATTTGGAGGTCGAGCCAGTTTCCTTTGGAATAATATCGGTTGTTATTATTGGAATTTTGTTTTCTTGTTTATTCCATCGGAAGGTTTATATTTCGTAACTATAACAATTATTATATAATATAATCTTGGGATTCATTTACTCAAATACCGTGTTACTTTAAAAGTATATCTATATAGAAATATTACGGACACTATTCCAGATGGCAATTTTGTAAAGTGTAAAATTTACGATTGAACTGTATTTTTTTTCTTTTTAATAAAGTCTACATCCATTTTAGATATATTAGTCACTTATCTTAGATTTCAGCTTATTAACTACTATAGATATTTTTTGTGTGTGTGTTTTTTTTTGTGATTTGATGATTTATCTATATTACATAATTTGGACTTTACTGTGTGGTATATTGTATAGTTCAAAGAGCTGTGGATACCGAGGTTCTGCGTCCAAATCTCGGGTGAGCAATTTAAATGGGTTGTATCGTCGATAAATCCCCAATACCAGTACGGAGTAAAAGTAAGTAGTATTTATTTAACATTTCTATCGGATTATGAGAGTAAAGATAGTTGGCGCACTTTTGTTATTATATTGTACACTAGCGTCCGTTCGGCTTCGAACGGGTGCTATACTAATCATATACATACCTACTAAAGAATTTGTTCATTTACGACATCACATTAGAAACTTCTAAAATTATCAGAGTTTTTTTTACTATATTGTCCATGTTTGAATATACATGTACAAAAAACTTCCACTCGAATCACTCTATCTATTAAAAAAAACTGAATCAAAATCCGTTGCGTAACTTTAAAGATCTAAGCATACATAAGGACAGACAGCGGTAAATAGTGCCTCTTTGTATGTTCGCTATGCGTTCTGTAACTATTCATTCGATTTAGTTGAAACTTTGTATAGTTCTCATTAAAATTTGTTTGAAAAACATAGTACGTTATACGATCGGATTATTATTTGCAAAGAAATGAATTGCAATGCCGTGGCTTCACAAATGATGTGAAAAAAATATATTTATTTATTCGATATTTAAAATGACAACTTTTGACACTGTTTTTTGTACTTTTTATGACAATATAAAATAAAATAAAAAAAAAAAAAAAAAAAAAAAATAGGTGGTAAACGAGCAGGAGGCTCACCTGATGGAAAGCGAATACCACCGCCCTGGGACATCTGCAACACCAGGGGGCTTGCAGGTGCGTTGCCGGCCTTTAAGAAAGGAGTACGCTCTTTTCTTGGAGGTTCCCATGTCGTATCGGTTCGGAAAAACCGCCGGCGGAAGCTGGTTCCACATAATGTGTTTGTGCGAGGCAGAAAATGTCTAAGAAATCGCGCTTTTGTGGAATTTCGGACAAGGTGGTGCGTTGATGAAAAGTAAAATACAGTTTGAAAACAATTAATATTTACCAAATGATAATTAATTAAATTTTATTTATTAAATGGTTGTTATAAATACAAATATTTTTAAATATTATATTTACAGAGATTCGTTACTACATTATATATTTATAAGATTCTGTATTATAATAACCATTAAAAGTGTTGAAATAAAAATTGTTTTTTTCCGAATATAAATAATTAATACAGATTGTTTTATAAACGAAACATGTTTTTTTTCTCAAATACTCGTTATAAGGCAATTATGTCTTGCCCTAAATAAGAATAATGTTATACAAAAATAAATTTTACATTAACATAATTTAAGTGAGGCCTAAATTTGGTATAAAAATCTTCTACGTTGACTGTTTTATTCGTAATCTTTGCTAAGTTGGTGTTTTATAAATAAATACACATTGGACAACGTCACATACATTACTCTGATCCTAATGTAGCTAAAGCACTTGTGTTATCGAAAATCAGTAGTAACGACGGTACCATAAACACTCAGACCAGAGACAGCATAGAAAAGTAATGAAGATTTTCTTGAAAATGCCGGGAATCGAATCCTAGATCTCGGCGTATCCATGTAACCCTGTGTATATACTACTCGACCGCGGAGGTCGTCAATGGAGAGGTGTTTTGTTAAATATTTATCCATATATTAAGATCTACCGCATATATATTTAAAGCATAGTTAGCAATGTCCCCAAATTAATAAAGAAATGACTGATATTCCTATTAATTCATCACTCTAAGCTTATCAGTTGTGTTAGGAGTGGGAACGACAATAGGCCATTGGGTTAGGATCGATCGCGCCATTTTTTATATCGCCAGGCGGCTCGTAAAGTATTGCGCTATTGACGCTTCAAATTATATCGAAAACTAGCTATGGCCGCGACTTCTTCTACTTCTCTTCGTTTGATTTATCAAAAATTTGTTATTGTACCTTAAGTTACTTCTTATTATATCATCTATCTGCCAGTGAAAATCCCGTCCAAATAGGAGCAGTCGTTGCAGAAACTAGGTGGAACAAACAGACAAAAATTGAAGGAAATGTTAATTTGGTATACGTGCCATTTAGTAAAAAGCTGAATTTTAATATTACAAACAGACACTTAAATTTTATAAAATGTATGTATATAGATAATAAAAAAACACACACTGAGTACCTATAACGCATTTTATAGCATATCATAAATGACAGAACTATTCATACTTTTACAACTGAAGTTCAAAGAGATTTATTAGGACGCGTGTAAAAATATTTGAAAACTTAAGGTCGAGGAAAATTTCAAACAGCATAAATAAAAAGTTGTATATAATGTCGTTACTTATGTAGTTAAATGACGCGTTATAAAAACAGTTGGAATATATTGTTCTGGTCTGTATTGACAATCCGATGCCGTGGAAAGCAGATAAAGTCGTTGCTATCTATCCTGCGTCTAAGCTCGACCTGGTTATGTGTTCGTCTGTGTATCGGGTTAAGAAAGTGAGGAAACTGATAATATAGTCTAGGCTATAGGCGAGAATAGTCCTTGAGGACGACATCGGTAAAGTGGACATAACATTTTATTGAGTATCATATCGAGAAGTCACAGATAAAACTAATTAAAAAAAAATCCTCTTAAAATTCAGTGAATGTTTTCTTTTAAAAATATGCTGTTATTTTAAAAGCGAATTTTTTAAATCTTTAAGGCGTTAAGAAGTACCGTCGCTCCGGGAAAGCATTCTTTAAGACTTTCAAGAATGTTAGTTAGCTATTAGTGAGCGAGAAACGTAGTTAACTCGGCGATAGTTAATGAATGCAAAGTGAAAACTTTCATCTTATACAATTAATCGGAATAAGCGTTAATTTTTTAAAGCGTCGTAACTTGTAAGTACATTTCACTGTTAAATGCGGATGGTGACTTTGTGGTACTTGATCCATAATATTAAGCGCACTAGTTGTAACATTTTGGAGTCACTATATTTATACACGTCTTAGAGATGGCCCATTAGTTAGAACGCGTGCAATTTAACCGACGACGGTGGGTCAAATCCAGGCAAGGCTCGCTGAAATTTCTATGCACTGTGAAGGTATACATAGTAGGGTAACCTGTATGTTTTGAATAAAATTAGTTTGTTTCAATAAAATTCCTTAGTCTTTAATGAAAGCCCTGAGCTCACTGGCAGTACTTAGTACAATACGTAGGTAAATATCACACTAGGTTAAGATTACTTTACTCTATAATTTTACTTTTACTGCCAATGCCAATCGTAAGTTATCTCTAACATAATTTTAGCATTGCACTTGCCAATATTTACTTAAGTAAGGCTTAAAAACTTAAACTTGAGGATTTATGTTTAACTTTAATTTAGCATTGAGTGGTTACAGTGGCGGATTTAGCAATAGGCTAATTAGGCTGGAGCCTAGGGCGGCAAATTATCTTACAGAAATTAAAAAATCATATCATATCATCTAGTTTATAGTCATACTAATAACGGGAAAAAGCCGATGTAATGAGGACGATAGACCAAAATTATATATGTTGCAATTTCAGAATAAATGTAATTAATATAATTGTGAACTAAACTAACTTATTGAATTTCAAAAGTCAGTAGGGGCGGCAAAAATTGAATAGCCTACTAGCCTACTAGCGGCAAATTTGTAAATCAGCCACTGAGTGGTTATTATCTATTAGATTATTCAGGTAAATAAAAGTACTTTGTTTACTCGTAAACTAATGATGAGTGAAGTTTTCTACCTCTTTGCGTGGCAACATGGAATATTCAAATTATGTGTGTACGAAGTCTCAACATACAATGTCAATACAATTTAACAAAACAAATTTTGAGATCAAAAGACGTGGCCTGATTGAGATTTCTATTGAATATTCCCTTACACAATGTACTACACGATATAATCAAAATTGAACAGACGTGTTAAGTGTCAATGTAAATTGAACCCTATCGTAATACCTCTTAACTTTTCGTTTTCATAGCAAATAGTGTTAAATCATTAATATTTGGAGATCATTTTATGCAATTAATAAAGGTGATTTTTCTTTAAACGTTCGGTAAGTAAAACGTGCAATTTATTTCTCGTTGCAACGTTCCCTCGCTTTTAATGAGAGGGGGCAACCGCACTACATGCGGATCGTTCACATGCATCACATTTTCCCGCACCTTCACGCTCTAATAGCTGATCATCGGGACTCATTACACGGACAGCTTTGGTAGAAAAAGCATGTACATTTAGAAAGGAAAGAAAATATTTAAAACATATGGTAGACACACGATATATGTATTTCCAAATACTTGCCATGTTCATACTTCATCTTTAAATAATGTATGGGTGTTATAGGATTTTTATGTAGAGCTTTTAATGATAGTCGAGATGGCCCAGTCGTTAGAACGCGTGCATCTTAACCAAGCAAGCACCACTGAATTTTCATGTGCTTAATTTGTATTTATAATTCGTGCTCGGCGGTAAAGGAAAACACCCTGAGCAAGCCTGCACTTGTCTAATTTTTACGAAATTCTGCCCATTTTTTTTCAAACGATTCCTCAAAGGGACACGTGGCTTTAGACCATCAGTGGGAAATATACAGACTATTTAGTAAAATATATAAGCCACCAAGTTACCAACAAGTACCATAACAGTTACCAAAAAGTGGTCACCACATTAAAATATTAATTAAGTTCGTTGGCTTACTTCTAAATACTTACCGCCTATTGTATTAATTTTCTTTTTATATATTACTTATTCTTTCTCTTTTCCCGCGTACAATAAAGGCAATTCCTATTGTATCGTACTGACCCTTCATTTCAGGATATAGCAATGAAAGCATTTGTTATTTGGAAGTGAAATAACTGTAGTAAGTGGGTGCAATACACTCAGACGAGGCTATATTGAACTGTAACGATAATAAATATTCAAATAGCGTCTTCACAAAGAATACAAACTTACAATTGCAAATAAAAAATACATTTCAACTGGCTGACTTTAGCTTTTTAACATTCCACCGAGCAGAATAGTTTACGGAATGGAAATATTCTGTTCTTTATGCAAAAAATTCATCAAAATTCATTAAACCGTTCGAGTGTTAAAATTGAATCGCTGAATTTTACTATCACCAATTGTATACTACGGTTTATTTATTTGGTGTGAAAAATCACTGTTTGTATCATAAATCATTTCTATGCAAAACAACTAAAATGATCCGTAGTTCGGTTGCTCTGTGAGAGGAAAACCGATAAAGCAACAAACACACTTTCACATTTAGACGAGTTATAAAGGACACGTAAACTTCTAAGGTTGTGAATAACCTTACACTTACAGCTTTATGCCTCTCACGCCCGCATTGTGAGAGCTCGGCTGATATATTACGACCATAACAATGGGTTGTATTATACTAATTAAATGATATATGGAGAGTTCGCAGACAGCGTAACGCCAGATAATTACGTGATGAATATACAATTTGTAGGGAAACGTAATTGAACAAGCACTTAAATTTGTGTTTGAACATTTCAATTTACATTTTTCATTGATGTTTTTGTAACAATAATTACTTTTTAAATCTTGTCTAATCTAGTCACTCTCTATAACGCAAACCAACTACTGAGTGTATTTGAAAATTGGAACATAGGTTTATTTTATAACTCAAGTATTTCCTAAAAAACGATTTCTACATATAATAACTTTTTAACGGAAATTGGAAGTAATTAATAGCTTTGTTTCAAATTATCCGTTCCAAGTTTAAATGTGCAGTTTGTTCTGTATATGGAATTAAAAGTCATATGTTAAAAATATGTTTTGCAGAGTGATTGATTAATATTTGTTAATTACATACACGTCCGTCATACTTGTCACTGTATACGACAAGACACAGTTGGGCTTGACAGTTGTATATACGTGTATAGTCCATCTCAATGGAATGAGGATTATAAAATAAACAATTAAAGTCTTAATTTACCTGATGCCATTGGACAAAATTTTAAATAATATAATCTATGGAGATAAATAATGTTGTGATATAAATATTAACATGTTCATTCTTTTTCAGTCTTAGCCTATTGAGACATGTACCGGGTGTTACTTAACTTTATAAATGATTATGTGTATAGTATTGTGAATTTTATTTAAAAAACTTATTTGACTTGAAGTGGTAATAAAATTCCATTTGAATCTCCTAAACATTGTGTTCAATTAGATTTATTCAAAATAAATGACGGTTAGGCTTTAGGTACGTAAACAATCATTATATTTAAATTTTTTTTAGATTACGATGACATAGTGAGCTTATACCTT
Source organism: Vanessa cardui (assembly GCF_905220365.1). Classification (NCBI taxonomy): domain Eukaryota; kingdom Metazoa; phylum Arthropoda; class Insecta; order Lepidoptera; family Nymphalidae; genus Vanessa; species Vanessa cardui. The sequence continues at coordinate 6,590,391 of NC_061124.1, forward strand.
TAAAAAAATACTTATATGTAAACATTATATTAAGTCTGCTCGTCCCAAAACTACTAATTAAATAAAAATAGAAGTTCCATATTAATCGGATATGTGGCTTTAGTAAGAAATTGGGTAAAAAAAATTGTAATCAAAATTTACCTTTTTATTTTAGTACTAGCGGCCTGTTTTAGCTTCGCACGGGTGGTCATGATCTTTTTTACCACCTTGTATTACGTTACTTACTATTAAGTTGTAGTAAGGATTCCTATCAATAAATATAGCTTATGTTACTCGTGGATAATGTAGCTTTCGAATGGTGAAAGAACTTTTTAATCTATTCAGTAGTTTTGAGCCTATTCATTATAAACCAACAAAAAGTTTTCCTCTTTATAATATTAGTATACATGATCATTTCTAAACATGTTTGTTGCTTATTAATTGTTTAGAAAAATAATTGATGACAGAAGTGACGTAATTTAAATGTGTGAGAATAATATATTAAGACTTGGCCAAACACAGTGTCGGGCGCACGACATAAGTTTCATTTTATGGTCCGTAGCGAACTGAAACTTACATTTAGTCGCAGAAACACACATTCCAGTGTAAATTCTATTACTGAAATAATGTGCGAGGTGTCGGTAGTCTCCCACTAACCGGCAGTTTGCGCTGGACTGTTCGGGACAACCGCAATAAAATAAACACTACTGCGAAGTTAGTACAGAAAAGCTAGAAATGTCATTTAATACAAAACTGCAAGTTAAGGTTAATGACATTTTTGTTTCAATTCTTTTTTTTAAATAGATTTTTAATACAGTCTCTTTGATTCTTTTATCTGTGAAGTCATTAATTATTATTGAAAAATGCTCACAGATAATTAATTGACGTTATATTGGAAAGGATGAGTTATGTTCTTATAATAATATCTAACATCACAATTGATTAATTATCTATGTTTATGTTTGTATAAATATTGCAAAGAGTGTTATAATTACATGTCATGTCGTAGCCTCAGGTCTACTGACTACGACACATTCACTTTTCAACGGATATCAATAAAAAAGTTTCTGATTTCGTCTTTATACATTTTTTAATGATAACAAATGTTATGCGTAGGTTTTTTTATACACAATTTTTTTTTTATTTAAGTCGGATTTGGATTTTTTTTATTTCGGTGCAGTATAGTTCCAAGGTGATTTCACGAATAATTTATGGGCACAACAATATATAGAATTTGCGGTAGTATGTACAACAGAGTAGATACATATTTTTTGGAATCGTTCTTTGTTTTTTTTTTTTTATAAAATCATTTTATTGATTGTGCCTGTACAAATGCATTAAGTTGGTACGTTTTATTTCTACTAATGAAATGTTATAAAAAAGTTTTTTAATTTTTACTTTTAATTACTAGTATCTCTGTATAAAATACGATTACAACAATTCGCATAACAACTCGTACTTATTGATGATGAACAGTAAATACCCCATAAGTATGCTAAGCTTAAGTAAACGCGTACTACCGTCTGTATTTATCGTCTTTGTTTAAAAGTTTTTTCCTCTTGCAACACGAGACATGTAGACAACTAAGTTGCAATAAAAAAAACGTTTGAAGCGCTAAGTTCAAACGAATGTTTTTTTTTCCTTTTTCTCCAACAACTTAAAGCGCTTTGTCGCTGTAAAACTACTAATGTTTTGAAATCGTATTCAGACTGGAGTATTAGACGTTAAAATAAAAAACTATAGTACGACACAACTTAGGTGTAGCAAAATTCGTAATACTGATCACATCCGAATTAAGTACGCTATCCCAAATTATCAATATTGATTTCTTATGTGACTTTGATCTTTACACAAACGTAATCTATATATATAAAAATGAATTGCTGTTCGTTAGTCTCGCTAAAACTCGAGAACGGCTGGACCGATTTGGCTAATTTTGGTCTCGAATTATTTGTGGAAGTCCAGGGAAGGTTTAGAAGGTGAGTAAGTATGATAAAAATGCTAGGAATATAATAAAAAAAACAACTTTGTTTTTCCTTAGAAATAGATTTATTAGAGAATTATCATTGATTTTCTATGGTTATCGATGTTAGACAGTAAAACATTGATGTTTTAAAAAATATTTTGCATTATTTAAATCATCGTTACATCTATTTTTCGAATTTATATATATAAAAATAAGTGGCATTTTCGATGTCACTTTATAACTCAAGAACGGGCTCACCTATCCTTACCAAATTTTCAGGGGTTGTTCGGACTATTTAGTAGATGGTTTATGTGAAGTTTGCACAAAATCGGTCGAGTGGTTCTTCATTTATCACGTTTTTTGTAACAAATGAATTCAATAAATGGCGGGTCATTTTGTTAATGGAGATTTTTTAGACGGGGAATTGTGCTATCAAAATAAAAGTAAGTATTAATTAAAAATGAGTACACTCATCCACCAGTTTCAATAGGTAATACGTATTATTTCAATTTATTATAATGTTGTCTTAAATTTTCGCGATGATTACACATTTAAATAAAACTATTTATAACGGATGAATCGCGTATATTAATTATTTTTAAACATCCCGACGTTTCGAGCACTTTGCAGTGTTCGTGGTCACGGGCAGACTAAGATGACATTTGTCTATTTGAAGAACAAAGGAAATATTATTACTTTTATTTAATTATTATAACTCAAACTATTATTATAACTCAAGATATCAATTGAGAAATCGTTGGCGGTAGTTGTTAATAATATTTCCTTTGTTCTTCAAATAGACAAATGTCATCTTAGTCTGCCCGTGACCACGAACACTGCAAAGTGCTCGAAACGTCGGGATGTTTAAAATTAATTAATATACGCGATTCATCCGTTATAAATAGTTTTATTCAATTTATTATTTCAAAAAAAAAACATTTAAACGTTCAGCGTGCGCATTTATGTTCATGTCTAAATATGCATAATAAAGGTTAGTGTCATGAATTTTTATTCGTATCAATTGATAGTTCGTCCACTAGCACAAAATTATATCTCGAGATGTAGTAAACTATATCATCAGTACATCGTTGATATGTATGCCAAAATAGAAACTGACCGTCCTAATTTTAATCGTTAACCAAGCAAAATTAAGATCCGAAGAATATATTCATTTGCAAGATACGATAGCGAATGATGCTAATGTAAATGACATCGTGCGATTGACTATATTGCCATCTTCGTTTATTAGTTGCTTACGGCATATGAGCGAATATGCACAAGACGCAATTTCTTATGTACGAAAAATGGTCGACCGGATCTGTTCATTACGTTTACATGTAATCCGCAATGGGATGATATTAAAAACAATTTATTTAAAGAACAGTCGACAACTGATCGTCATGAAATAACAGAACGTGTTTTTCGGAAAAAATTGAAACACTTATGGAATTAATTGTAAAATTATGTATATTTGGAGAGGTGCCATATGTACTCCACTGAATAGCAAAAAAGGGGATTGATTAATGCACATGTATTAATTTGCCAGTTCCTTAAAATAACTCCGGATCAAATTGATAACGTTATATCAGCTGAAACTCCAGATCAACCTCTTGATCCAGAGTTATTTCACGTTGTCGTTAAAAATATGATACATGGTCCATGCGGTGAGCTACATATGAGTTCGTTACATCTATTTCTCGAATTTAATAATTTCTTCCAGTCGCAAAAAAACGCAGATGTTAAACCATTACACGCAGTGAAACTGTGGTCCCGTGTGGTCCCATTTTAATTTAATCCAATTCTGATGATGGTATCCATATGAAAACCACATAAGTCTTAAATTTGCATTAGCTTGTGCGCGATAAATAGGTAAATAACTCAAAATCACGCAAGCCATTTTGATGATTCTTTTTTTATTAGAAAGGATATACTTCAAGGGTACTGTTAAGGGGTGAAAGTTAGTAGATTCTGAGCATGGGTAAGTAACGAAACTCTTCAATTCTGAGGAACACGTTAGCGATACTCGGCGGAATCTTATATGGGTTATTTGGACATTTGAGTTACCTTTCGTAACGTGTTCAAGTAATACAAGTCAACAACAACAAGTCATAGTCGAATATGATAATCAATGCAACTCCTAAACAGCTTACAGCGAGGGTGCGGTAGGTGGGTTATTGTCCTTAGTCAAATTTTAATGTGCTTACGTTCGTTGCTGCATTTCAACATGATGTGTGACCTTATGATGTACGACATACATTAGCTGTTTTGCAAAGTTTTTTTACTAAGGTCAATTAAATAAATAAATATGAGACAACATCACACGCATTACTCTGATCCCAATGTAAGTAGCTAAAGCACTGTGTTATGGAAAGTCAGAAGTAAATACGGTACCACAAACACACAGATCCAAGACAACGTAGAAAACTAATGATAATCTACATCGACTCGGCCGGGAATCGAACCCGGGACCGCGGAGTGGCGTACCCATAAAACCCGGTGTACACACCATTCGACCACGGAGGTCGTCATATTTGGAGTCGGTGTCAGCTCTTGGCTGGCTCGGTTTTATACGATAATATACTGACTCGATAACAACAACAACAATAACAATAATTGTAATAATAACTCAAATTAATAACAAAAACTACGTTAATATAATCGTAAATCGACTTTTGAGTACTCTAATGCTTTTCATTTTATTTTATTTAGGAGGACTCTGATAAATATTTTGAATACGCAATTATTTTTATTACTTTTTAGTGCATATTAGTTTGTTTAAAAATATTGTTTTGTTTGAAGTCGGTTTTTCTTTTTGTTAAATTTTTAATTTATATAACTGTTGTATCGTGACTATTTATGAGCAATAAAAGTCAGAAAATATTTTCAAAATATTATAAGCAACATCACCATAGTAAAACTTGACCACCTATATCATTTATCTATGTTGTATTTAGTGAAATTATATTGATTTGTATTGCAAATGAGTTTCAAATTAAAACTTATGGTATAGCCAGTTTACAATAAATGGTTTTGCAAACTTTATATTGTAAGGACTTAATTATAGCGACATGGTAATTTATCACACAACCTCATGATTTCTGTGTCATTGAAAATATAGAAAAAAATATTGATAGTGTCGCTTTTATCAGTTATTTACTGTTACTGTTAGATCACCAGTGTTGCTGTGTGCAATGGTTTCTATGCTCATCACATTTGGACTATTTAAGTATTTCGATTGTGGCAGTACGTAGTTTGCCGGGTCAGCTAGTAACTATTATATATATGTTCGTCAATTTGACACATCGATTTCACGAGAATCTATAGCGACAAATAGCGTTTAAAGGCGCTATGGGGAGCTATTCTATTTCTATTGGTTGTATAAATCAGCAGTAATCGGTTGTATTAAAATTGCCGATGCTACATCTAAGTTGTGTAGCACTATACATAAACTTCAATAATCTCAACTTACAGAGCAAATAAATACAGTATTCTTTAATCTTTTTTATGGAAATGGCTTTTAGAATTACTTTATTTAGCTTGAAGAAGTAACAAATATAATTTTTATTGTTCGTTGTTATTATTAGTGTGAACAAATTACAGTCAACAAAAATAGGGTTTTAACAAAGAAAAAAAATATTACAATGAAAATTAAGACAGCTTTTTACTGAAAGATTTGTTGACTTGCACAATGTCTCATAGATATATAGTGTAATATATCCGCGATATTATAATATATGTACTTAATTAATAACAAGTTCCTAATATTTCGGTTTCTTTTGTCTTGTCCCACAACCTTAGGTCAACTGAATATAATTTATAAAATTATATGTCCACAAATATTTTGTGAGCATCCTGGTATTCTGCTGCTAAGGAACAGCGAATATGTAAAAGCCTTTGGCCTGTAGATACGAACCATTTGAGCGAGTAAAGAGTACACCTTTGCCTCACTACGATAATCCATAAGTAGTAGAGCAGTTTTCATAGCGAATATCGTCAAGCTACTTCGTTTCGGTGGTACATATATTTTTAATAAACTTTCTTGTAGTCCTATTTATTATTTATATCGAGAATAGACCAAATTAATATAATATTATTTTTCATAATTATTGTTCATTACTACTCATTCTTGTTCAAACTGGCTGAAATTCAGTTAACGGAGTTAATATAGAAGTAAATTGAAAACCTATGAATGTCCCACGACTGGGCTAAGGTTTCCTTTCCCTTCGACGAGAAGGTTTAGAATTTCACTACACTGCTCCAATTCGGGGCGGTGAATATAGGTGTGGTTGAATTTCGTTGAAATTAGACACATATAGGACACTCTTTATAATAATTTTAAAATTATTATAAACACGATATAGTTAATCTACATATAAACACAAATAACATTAAAATTTAGTGGTGATTGCCTGGGTTTGAACCCACAATACAAGCAGTAATCCAGTACAAAAATGCATGGTATTTTTTTGTTACATGAAGCTTAAATTCCTTGAAAATAAAATATTTTAGCCGAACGAAGTCGGTCCAAGTCGCCAGTATACAAGTCTTACCTTTTGTACTACAAAATATTCGAATAGAAGAACTGTTCCGTTAATATTCGCTTCACTGCTTTACACGCTGGATGCTATCAATATTTCCGCATACCGTTCTCTCGGGCAAGCTGCAGTTTGGAACTAAATTACTTTAGCATAAATCTATAAAAATAACGGCGGAAATTTTTGTTTCGCTGAAACGCGCTGTATAATACATTCCTATTTAATTAAAACTATACATTACGAAAGCACACCTCGAGTTAATTAAAATACAATGAGCGCACTGAAACACGGCACGTTTTTGTACAAAGCAGAAATTAAAAATATATTAAAAGGCTGTTTCTTTGCTTCTTAGTATTCATTGAAGTAAAACCGGGATGGTCTAGTGGTTAGAATCAGGTATGTTATGGAGCTTTGCAACCGTAACCCAAATTATTGGGTATCCGATTTTTTTTGTTTAGTGTTGTACATAAAATTGCTTTACAAAGTTTTTGTTTTTCATTTCTTATAGTTATACCAAATGTCAGCTTAAAAATGAAATCAAACCGTCATCTTGTTAATTTTTGCTTTTACGTTTTCTAAATAATCTAATATTCGTAATTGAAACTATAAAAAAAAAAGGATAAATCGAAATAATTTCTTATGTATCTATTCATATGCAGATCTGAAATATCAAATACAGAACATCCCTAGTTTGAACAAGAGTATCTTGAGGTAAGCGCACTTTATCTTATCCTTGGCGGGGAAGGAAAACATCACGAATGGCATGCAAGCATGTGTCCGATGATGTAACACATATGTGTTTGAATACACATTAGAACAATGTGCTAGATCATGCACCCCCACCATCTCCTTAAAAGACGAGCTATAGAGCTAACTCTACTTTTATACTATTAAATGCATTCTCTTAATTATTTGGTAACCTCATTTTTTGTTTTTGATGGCAAACGATGACACTAAGAGTCGAGATTGCGGGTTCAAACCCCGGCAAGCACCGCTGATTCACGTGCTTAATTTGTCTTTATAATTCATCTCGTACTCAGCGGTGAAGGAAAACATCGTGAGGAAACCTGCATGTGACAATATTTCAAAGAAATTCTGCCACATGTGTATTCCACCAACCCGCATTGGAACAGCGTGGTGGAATATTTTCCAAACCTTCTCCTCAAAGGGAGAGGAGGCCTTTAGCCCAGCAGTGGGAATTTACAGGCTGTTGTTGTTGTTGATGCCACTAAACGAAACTATGCCACCATGATAACTTTGGCCAAGAGATAGTTAGTAACTCTTTACTGACTATCCTTCGGCAAAGAAAAAGTACTTAAAGGTTAAATTTTCTTGTAAGCATGCAGTATGTGAGGCACGTCACTGTGAACTCGTGTTTTTGTTGAAAGAAATTGAATCTCGTCGTTTTTCGCTTCAGCTACTTTCCTGACAATTTCGTTCTCTCTGAAGCGAGTTGCATAAAATTATTTATGGTGACATCGCCGAGAAACATCGCGACGGATTTTCGTTATTATTTATATTGTAATAAAATGATGTCATATCAGATTTATGTAACTCTTCATCCACAATACATATTAAACCATTTTTTTACTTTACTTAGAAAAACGAATATTAGTAATATAAAGGTATTCATCTAGAAGCATTTAAAAATCAATATCTGATTGAAAATGTATTTAGCATCGATACTAATAAGTCTCTTTACTAACAAACCCAAAATTTAAAAAACGCATTTGAAAGAATATTTTGCGCTAAACAGCTCATCGAGCTTATAGAACTCAATATATTTCTTCTAATATAAAGTGTCGGTGTCAACAAAATAAAATAAAAAATATCTAAACAAAGTCGGCATGGACAACAAGTGACAAAACAAAGCTTAAAACTGTAGAATTGAGTAGAATTTTGAACAAATAAAGTGGTTTTGTTGCGAAGTCAAGTCTTATTTTCATGAGATAAAGATAAATACCCTGAAGATACATAAGAAACCGCCTCGCTGCATCCGTTTCACACTTCTAAAATATTAACACTACAGCTCAGCGCGATGTAACAAAACAATTGCTTTAACGTGAACTACGTCTTAATAATTAATAATTCAAATGATTTTTACGAGCACATTACTTTACTTGTGTGGTCGTAGAGCTTTGTGACAGTCCGAGTAGACCACTCATCACATTTTCTGACGCCAAACTGAATTACGTATTATTAAGTTCTGCTTTCAAGGATGAGTTAGTTTTGTAGATACGGGTACAAATAACATAATATCTTAGTTTTCAAGAATTAAATAAATAATGTGAGAAATGGTTGGGATTTCTTACAGCGTCATTGTCTATGGCAGTAGTGACTATTGAAATTGTTTATTTTATAAAAAAAAATCAAAAGTCATAGATTCAAAGCACCTCTTCGTGTTTCGCTGTTTTCATCTCATTTCACAAGTACATAAATTGTCCCCTTACAAATTGCGTTTCCATTATGTGGGCCACGTGGACAGTAAACTTTATAGAGGGCGTTACATGTTTATGATCGGAGTAACAGCTATAATATAAGACTAAGCTATACGTTAAATGGGCTGTAAATAAAAAACGAGCGAGGAAACCGAAGACTTTGTTCACTGACAGACGTAAAAGATTTACACCGAATATTTTACTATGCACTAATAACAGACCACGGCGTTGCTCCATATAACGCAAAAGTGTATTATTATAAACCGTGGTCGAGTAGTGTGTAGGTACACCGGTTTTCATGGGTACGTCACTCCGAGGTCCCGGGTTGGATTCCCAGTCGAGTCGATTTAGAAAAATTCGTAAATTTTCTAAGTTGTCTTGTGTCTGGGTGTTTACGATACTGTCGTTACTACTGATTTTCCATGACATAAGTACCTACTTTAGCTACTTACATTAGGACCAGAGTAATGTAAGTGATGTTGTCCAATATGTATTTTATTTATTATAAACTTTCACGTTTACTAGCAACTAGTCTGACTACTGTAAATGCTTATAACGTAGGTAATATAAATGTATCTAATTCATCGACATATTCTTTTCCGACAGCTTCAATGATCATATATTTGTCAATTTACAAAAAATCGTAATGAATTTTACACTTAAACCTTCCTCATGAATAACCCAGTCCATTAGGGAAACCCGTGTAAAAAGCCGTTTGGTAGTTTTTGAATTTATCGCAGGCAGACGCGTTGGTAGGACTTTATTTTATAATCCAATGTAACAGTTGTTATATATAAAACTACTATAGTTAAAACGGAAAAGGTTTTGTGGTTTTGGAGGTTATAAGGTGTTAGGACATATTTTAATTGAAGTAGGAAAAAAAATTAACAAACCTTAGATATACGTATTTACTAACAACTCATACCTACTATGCACTATCACAACAACAATAACAGCAACCTGTAAATTAACACAGCTGGGCTAAAGGCCTCCTCTCCCTTTGAGGAGAAAGTATGGAACTTATTCCACCACGCTGTTCCAATGCGGGTTGGTGGAATACACATGTGGCAGAATTTCTATGAAATTTGTCACACGCAGGTTTCCTCACGATGTTTTCCTTCACCGCTGAGCACGAGATGAATTATAAAGACAAATTAAGCACATGAATCAGCGGTGCTTGCCTGGGTTTGAACCCGAAATTTAATATGCACGCGTTCTAACCACTGGGCCATCCCGACTCTTAATTCACTATTAAGTGTTCTTGATTAATATAACTTAACTTGTAATACATTATTATTGCATTTAAAAACTAATAACTACATTAATTTTACTTCCAAAAATTTCGATAACAGCTTTGTTGACTTTCGTAGCGACATTTTTTAAAAAAATCCACAGAGAATATTATAGATTAATCAAGTTCTCGATCAATTATTTCGCGTCAATTAGCTGTTAAATATTTTTTATTTAACTTATCCTCTCTCTTCTCTCTCCTCTTATGGTTGGAATAAAGTATAAACGTGTACTTATCATACCTACATTCTACTAAAAAAATCCCTAAGATGTAGTATTGTTATGAGCCAATGGAACTACAGGCATTATGGTTAAATCTTCGTTCTCTTGGTTGGTTGGCGCATTGGCAAGCCATGGAATGGTTGAAGTGTTAATGACAATGTATATTTGCAGTGGTGACTACTTACCGTCAGATCGCCCAATGTTGAATTAATTGTAAAGCTGACAATAGTTTGGAAAGTTTCCCTAAAGTTTTTACTCTTTTCTACCTTTTTCGACATAAAATTGCAGTTGGTGTATTTTATAGGCCCCCAAAGTGTAGTTTTAAAGTTTTTTTGGATGAATTGGAAAATTCTTTATCTGTAATAGGTCCAACTTATAATTATATATTTGTCACAGGTGATATCAATATCAATTTATTGTGTAAGGATGGCATTAATCAATCGGAATTTCAACAGTTATTATCCGAGCACGGCTTACAACAGATAGTCCGTGATGCAACGCGTATAACACCTCATAGTCGTTCTTTATTAGATGTAATTTGTTGTAGTGTTGAACTAAATCCAGATGAAGTAATTTTAAAACATAACGATGACCTCAGTGATCACGCTTTTGTTCAAGCCAGTTTCCCGATTGAAATTTACAAAACAGATATAAGAACTGTAAACTATAGGCCATTTGATCAATTTGATATTGAAACTTATCAATTTGCTTCTTCAATAACTCCTTGGGAATGGGTACTCCAAATAAAAGATATTAACAATATGGTGGATTGTTTCACATCTTTGATGCTCGGTCTATTTGATCACTTTGTACCTTTAAAAACTAAAAAATTTACTGCTCCTCCAACTCCCTGGATAACAAATACCGTAAAATCAATTATGCTTGATAGAGATTGCGCGTGTAAACGAGCAAAGGAAACAAATAATCATAGTGATTTGAATACTTATAAATTATATAGAAATCTGGTACTTTCGACTTCGCGTACTGAAAAACAGTATTATTTTACTCACAAAATTAATCAAAATATCCGGAACTCAAGCAAAATGTGGAAAGAACTGCAAACAATACTAGGTTCTTCATCACAAAATAATATGTTACCAGTTCATCTTTGCGATCCAGATAAAATTAATAAAAGTTTTATAGAAACAATTCCAACTACTGGAAGTAATAAAAATATTAATAATGATTACATTATTAAGTTTGATCAGTCCAAAGAAAAATTTAATTTTCATAAAGTATCTTCAGAAGATGTACTCAAAATAATAAATTCTATAAGCTCGAATGCTATGGGAGTTGATGGTATGAGCATAAAAATGATTAAACTCACATTACCTTATTCATTGGATGCAATAACTCATATTGTGAATTATTCGGTAGTTAACAGCGAATTCCCATACAAGTGGAAAACAGCCCTGATTAAACCACTTCCAAAGAAAGCCAGTGTCGAAACTATAAAAGATCTAAGACCCATAGGATTGCTACCGGTTTTATCTAAAATTGTAGAAAAAGTAGTATATAATCAAATATCAAATTATTTTGAAAGCAATAATATTATACCACTTCAACAATCTGGTTTTCGTAGAATGCATAGTACTACAACAGCGCTTTTATATATAGTCGATGAACTTTTGTCAGCATCAAATGATAACAGTGCGTGTGTTTTGGTATTACTAGATTATAGTCGCGCGTTTGACTGCCTTAACCATAATATTTTAATTAATAAATTGCGAATGTATGGATGTGATGAGCCCGTATGTAATTGGTTTAAAAATTACTTCTCAGACCGTTTTCAAATCGTAGAGTGCATGGATAGGAATGGTAAATTAACTAGATCAAGTCCCCTAAGTATCACTAGAGGCGTGGTGCAAGGATCTATCTTGGGTCCTCTGCTTTATTCTGTTTATACGTCTGATTTAATTAACTACACAAAATCTTCTTTAGTACATATGTATGCTGACGATACACAGGTTTTAATGAAATTAAACTTAAATATAGATTTTACTAAAAATATTGACAGTTTAAATGAAGATTTAGCATCAATTCATATGTGGTCAAATTATCATGATCTTATTTTAAATCCACAAAAGTGTACTTTTATGATATTTGGCACAAAAAGACAAATAGATGTAATCCATCGAAGCAATCCTACTATTTTGATCAACAACTGCCCCATCGAAGAGGTGTCTAAAGTTAAAAATCTCGGTGTACTATTTGAAGGATCGCTACGTTTTAAGGAGCATGTTCAAGAAAAAATTGCCAAAAGTTATGCCTCCCTTAAGATGATCTACAAATTTAGGCCGTTTTTAAGTATTGCTGTTAGAAGAAGACTGGTGGATTCCTTAGTACTCTCACATCTTGACTATTGCGATGTAGTTTATGGACCTTGTCTGTTAAAACAAACAGAATCTAAGATTCAAAAGGTACAGAACTCTTGTATGAGGTTCTGTTATGATATTCCACGTGGATCCAATATTACTCCAATTTTAAATAGTTATAATATATTAAATATGAAGCACCGTCGTATTCTGAAATTGAATACTATTGTATATAGTCTGAAAAAGAAAAAGTATCCACCTTATTTAGCCCGAAAATTGAACTGGCTAAATTCTATGGATTCCGGTTTTCACCGCCCCTCCCGTATTTTAAATGTAGTTGTACCCCGTCCTTGCTTAGTATCATTTAGAGGTAGTTTCCGTTTTGCAGCATCAAAATGTTGGAACGATATTCCACCTCCGATTAAATTTGTCTCATCTATTTTTACATTTCGGAAACTTTGCAAAAAATGGCTTACTGAATATCAAAAGTCGCAGTCAAACTGGCTAAACGCGAGACTACCCACATGATTCCATTACTATACTTACTTTAAATTGTACATTAACAGACAGTTTTTTTGTTTTTTGTTACAAGATTTTATATGATTTATTATATTACATTAAATACAAAATTTTATCTCACGCAGCTCACTACTAACTTCAAATTTATCACAATTTTTTTGTTACCCTATATATATTATATTTATTTTCTTCTAAACTTTGTTAGTATAAAATAACTAGTTTACACTTTGTGTTGGCAGCATTTGTTTGTAGGTGCAGACTGAAAAGCAGCTTTAAGCTGAGTCTACGACCTTTTTACCAGCATAGATTAATGTGTTGTTTTTTCTTCTGTGTTTTTTTTATTTAGTAGTAAGAAATTTGTTAACATCCTCTATGCTTGGCGAATAAACTTCTTTATTATTATTATTATTATTATTATTATTTTTGATAACGCAGTCAATAAACACTAATTTCATATTTTTTTTTATCATTCACATCTTCTTGTATTGAGTATATTTGTTGTATGAGTATAAATATATTGAGTAATGTTTTTTTGACTTGAGCTTAATATTTTTTAAAAAACCGAATTAGAATAAATTTAATTTTACCTATATACAGATATTTGTTTTGCATATAACAAATATTAAGTGAAAGATATATTATATCAAAGGAACACTTGAAATAAATGCACTTGAAATCGAAAATTCTTTTGCATACATCGCAAAACTTTTGTTACTCAAACGTAGATATTGAACATGAGGCAAACGCGTCGTTGCTAAGTACTTGAGCGATAGAAAATATTCGCTTTTTACTCTGAATTTAAAGGAGTTTCAAATATTTTAAAATTCACTTCACACTTTTGTTCAGTTATATCCTTACATCATTTTAGAAGGGGAATTCCTTTGAACGTTAACAGATATTGCGTAAATAATATTTTTAGAATCAGAAGTAGGAAGTAGACTAATCTCTAAAACAATTATCTTTAATTTACAATAACAGCCAAACTATCACAAAATAAAAACATTTACACAAATAACCATCAATAATCACACTACAAAGTAATAATCATAATGGCGATCCAAAGGAGTCTGCCACAAAACTCCCGCCTTTTTTTTTAAAGGGAATTGTGTGACGAAACTCTGATGTTGCTCGTTCATTCCAACAATATATTTAAGGGAGGGAAATGGGACCTCGTTATCAGATTTTTAATTAGATGGACGAAACATCGTACCTAATCAAATAATATTTTATTCTTCTAAAATCGTTTATTGTCTTTTTTATTTTTGATAATTCTTTTATTTTTCTAATGACAGCACTCAACCCGTAACCACTAATCAAGTCGCCGTAGTTCGATCTACTTCACTCAAGCGTACTAAAGACGACAGTATCATTCTTTTAATTGTCAGATAATGCAATAGATGACATGTGCGTCATATTAATATTTTTGAATAATAATTACGTCATATAATACATGTAAAGAAAAAAAAATCTGAAATTTGAATTCCGAACATCAACCGTCATCGAACGCACATGACATAACAAACAAATTTTGTTAGCCATGAAAAATAATAATATAGAAGCATCTCGTGATTGTAAAAAGTTTTAAATGTCGTTTCTCTTCTTACAGAGAAAACTCTATTGTGTTTGATTAACTGTGTCGTCCTAACAAAAAAAGAATATCAGAAAAAATCTTACATATACATATATCTCAGCGTTAAAATATTTTACCAGATATACCCTCACCTCACCTTCACCTTCGTTCTCATATGTTCTGTTTTCATTCCAAGAATTAGTAGTATTCCCAAGGGAAATAAAGACAAATGTCTATGTATCCAATATGTGAACGAAATCTAACGTAGTTATTATGATTAGTTTTTATTTTTAATACGTTACCTTTTTCCAAACTGTATTTCTTTCAATATGTTCATATTTACTCAAATAATTAATGTTTATTGTTTCGTTAGTATTAAATATGTAACGTACACACCAACACTGCCTGTTAATAGTGGAGAATTTGTTAAGATTATTTCGAAACGTAATTTTCTTGTACTGTGATTGTTGTACTAATACAAACAAATAAATAAAGTCAGCATTTATTATATTTATACTTGTAAAAATGTAATAGTCTATCTGTTACCTCGTTACTCTTCATCCTCTAAACTGATTTGGATGAAATTTTGTATGGAAATAGTTTGAGTCAAACGAAGTCCATCTCCAAATAGTTTTTTAATTCACTCCTCGGCGGTAAAATGGACGGTGACGGTTTGTGTGTGTGTGAGATAAAGCTTAATTTATATAGCGCTGGTAAAAGCTTGGATAATTATTTTAAATTCAGTACTAACTCACATCTGATAAGATATTTAAATCCTAGTAGATTCGAGCATATAGATCCGTTTACCATAAATGTTATTTATCAATATAATAATTTATAATTAGGGTAATCAATACTACCTAACTAGATGCTATTGTTTGACTAAGTAGCTTAATGCGTTATTATAATTAGACAAATTAGTATTATATAGATATCAAATACCTTGTGGAGTTTGAATACATTCTTTCATTAATTGTATTGTATTGTAGTATTTAATACTATAAATTCAAGTTAATTAAAATTTACCATTCATTCGTTTCAAACAAATTATTTAGACTTTTTTTACGAATTCCTGTACGATTGGTTGTATTTATTTAATGCTTTTACTTATCTATAGAATATGCCTCAATGATACTGTATGTTGTTGTCTGGAGTTTTAAATTTCTTAAATTACTTGATTTTTGAAAAGTTGAAAAAAAGAAAAAGAAGTTTCATTCAACAAGTAATTTATTAAAAACATTGATAAAATTTAATGACAAATGTACATACAAACTTTTAATACTGGAAAGTTTCTTCAAACGAGGGTATTGTGGATTAAAATATGTATTTATGTAAAGGTGGACCTTTTTTATTTCATGAATATTCTAAACATTAAGACTCTGTAAACAGATAATTTTAAATATATGTATTTTCGTTTTATTTAAGCAATGTTTCGATCTATTTTTAACTTTAATTTATATTTATGAAGTCAAATTATGTATCCTATAATTATTTTCTTTATAATAGAAAGTAATAATTTAATAATAATTTATTTTAGTCCCAAATATATTTTATTATTAGAATTATTAATAAATTTGATAACTTAATTCTAGATTGAAATTTGCAAATACAAGATAATTAATTATTAAATTAAGTATTCATCAGAGAAGAAAATTGACTAGTCTTGTAAATTTGCGTTCGAAATGTGAATATTAAATTATATATTTTAATACATATTTTGTTAGCTATTCAATATAAAGTTATTCGTAGTATTAGTGTTCTCGAGCTGTATTTTTTAATTTTTAAATTTAGGCATTTCAATCACTTTTTAAATAAATAATAAAAAATGACAAGTTTTTAATAAGATAATGAACGTATCCATTAAAAAAAAAATTATCTTAATAGAAAAAGTAAATTTTATTCAATTCCGTTTTCATTCTCAAAATGACATTAGTAGTCTACTATCAAAAAAAAGGTGAAGTTTATTTTTAATTTCGTTTAAATGGAAAAGGGGAGTTCGATTTCGATTTCAAATAAATTTCGCGAGAGCCTAACATTTTATGCCAGCGAACGTCGCAACGCATGCGACACTAATCGAATGACCGTTTGTGCTCCTGCGGCTAAAATTGTCGTGTGAAGCTGATTGGTATTACCTGTGCTCTCCCAACCAAGCTATATTTTTTTATTACTTGTTTTGACTAAACACTGTTTTATAATGTTTTAGGTTTCATATTTTCTGACCGTGGTAAAAACGCAAACATATTACCGGTGATTGGGAATTCAAACCCATGCAAGCACCAGAGATTTTTTAAGTTTCATTTATTATGTGTTTATAATTTGGCTGACTGTATGATTCCCTCTTAGCCCAGCAGAGGGAATTTTACAGTTTCTGTAATATGTATTATTTTTCATTCATAATCTTATTGTGTTTATCACATCATTTATATAAAACGAATATAAGATATCTACATATACCTTTGTGATACAAGATCACATTATTATTGTTTTAATTTGGTTTGTATATAAGGTTTCATAGTCACTCAGTGAGCTATGGAAAGGGCTAACCTCGGCGTTTCTCTAGGTGATCAGAAACGAGGAGATCCATAGACGAATGAAGGTAACCGACGTAACGAAGCGAGTCAGCGCGCTGAAGTGACAATGGGCCGGGCACATTGCTCGAAGGACTGATGGCCGATAGAGACTCCACGTACCGGCAAGCGCAGCGTAGGGCCTCGCCCCTCCCCCGTGAGATGGACGGACGATCTAGTCAAGTCCGGTATCGCTGGTTACTGGCCCGGTCACCGGTCAAGGTCATTGGGAGAGGCCTATGTTCAGCAGTGGACGTCTTACGGCTGATATGATGATGATAAGGTTTTTGCTATATTTTAAGAATGTAATCCTATAGAATCCAATGTAATATAAAGTGATCCAAGCGCTTACATAAAATATTATCTAATAGTATAAAAAATCGTAATTACTTAGGATTTAGCGAATTAAATCATTACAGAACATTCTCCAACTAATCTCTTGTCATCTTTTTAATTTTCTATTAGATTGTTATAAAACACAAAAGTCTTTGTAATAAACGTTGTCTAGCTTACAGAAGACGCTAGATTAAAAACGCCGGAGGCTGCGGGGAAACAATTACTTGAATGTATTTAGTAGAAATAGAAATGTTGGAGGTATTTTTAAATTAAATTTATTACGTCGTTCTAATTCTTATAAAGGCCAAATGAGCATTCATTTGGCACAGATAATAAATTAACAAATTGTTTGTCGCTCGGTTTTATTGTTTTTGAATATTGGTTTGAATAAGAATTATACTAACGATTTTATGATGAGCTTTAAAAATAAATTAGATCTGTATAATGTATTAGTAATTTGTTATTTTGTAATGAATAAGTAATTAAAAAATTTGAAAGTGAATTATTTTAAAGTACATATTAAGTGAACGTAATGATTACTAATCAAAGTATTACCTAAAAAACAAAACTGTTTTGTGTTCTTACAATAAATTCTAGTGCATCTATTATGTCAGTAGCATAACTCCCTTTTGTATGTATATCTGCCCCTGATAGTTACAATGTAGTCAACACGTTTTATATCATAGCATAAAAATAATTTGGCAGACTTTAACGACCAGCGGTTGCGGTCAGGCACCCTAGTTCTCCTTAGTAATGCTTTCACTGTTGGATTGGTTCTTGCCCCTTGTGGGTAGTAGCATTTGTTTTATGATGATAAAGACACTTAAGAAAATTCCTTTAGTTTGCTCTTACGACACTCACGGGTTAAGCTATATTGTGTTATACCGAAATCATATAAGTATCGTAAAAAGACCAACAGTTAGGTTACTAAAACATTAAGAGCAATATCAAATGTATCTTCATTATTACGATTTATTTATCGATTATATACGATATATATTATTTATCTATATCTATACAGATAATAAAATTGGAGTGTCTGTTTGTAATATACAAATAGCTCTTTTTTACTCAATGCATGTATGTATGTATACACGGTACGTATGCCAAAATAACATTTTTTACAATTTTTGTCTGTCTGTTTCGGCTAATCTCTGGAACGGCAGGACCGATTTTAACGGGACCTTCACGGGCAGATAACTAATTTAATAAGGAGTAACATAGGCTACAATATATTGTTTTTGTTAAATTCAAACGCGTATAAGGTCGCTGGCACAGCCAGTATGACATATAAAACGATAATGTTTTGATTCTTTGTTCTAGATCAGAGGTTCATACGGATAAATTTGTCAACATTGGTACTTTTTGTTTTTTAACCTCCTGGGACCTTGCGTGGTGTAGACAGTATAGTAAAAATTCTGACATCGCCACATAACACGGTTTGTAAAAACTTTTGCTGTAAGTCAACGCAGTAGATATCTATCTCCCACGGGATGCTGTGATTGGTTGGTGAGGTTGCGACTTATGTTGTATTATTTTCAGTGTAACTCATGTCAACAGGGCCGTCGCAAGCGTTTATTAAGTTGTTCGAAATAAAAGTGAAGTTTTAAAATTGTTGTATGACGTTGTTTATAATGTAATTGCTTAGAAAACGCCTTAATTATTTTAAATAATCCATAATTTGTGACAAAAATCAGATATTGCTTAATGTAGTACAGGTACATATATATATTATACAGGCATCAATTGCTACTGTGAGTAATATATCTATATTTTGATGGATAGACAAAATAAAATTTTCTTGGTTGGCATGATTAAAGAAAATATGGTGGACGCATCTAAAAACACTACACAACCTGACTAACGTTGAAAGATAAATGATTTTAGCTTTTTCAAAACTAGTACCAAAAAACAAATATCAAAATAATATCTTACTTAGTATTTATTTTATAAGAAAAGTTAATATATTCTATTTGTTTTTTTTAACATTCATTTTACAAAAATGTTAAATTTACTGACTGATTATAAATTTTGGTTTCATGACGAGTCTTCACTATCTATATTATACTGCCTGAAGCAAAATGAAAAAAAAGTAAAAATTAAAAAAAGGCTCAAGTTAATCTGCTGGCTGTTATTTTTCTGTTTTTAATAAACACAACAGTGTGGAAATTCAGAATTTCCAAGCCCATTTTTTTTTAAGTATTTGATTTGAGTATTTGATTATATTCTATTAACGCTATTATTATTAATTTAATTAAAAAAGGTTTTACATAAAATCCTTAATTAAAATATTCTTAGTTCCGAGGAGGTTAAATAAGGAATTTAAATATTAATTTATAATTCCTACTAAATCCTTGCACGGTTGGTGAGTGCTTAAAAATCTAGTATTAAGGATAAATAGGTAGTAGTTGCGTGATGTGAAATACAAATACAAAATATAAATTACACACCAGTAATTGAACGGGATATTAGAATACTTAGTTCATTGTATTATTAATGTTTTGTTACACGTCACTTTAATTCACTTATATTATGAATCGTGATTTTATTAGTTGGCTGTATGTCGAAATACCTTAGCTTGAATTGTAAAGAACATTATACATGTAAATTTTTGTTATATCCTCTCAAGTCTACGTAGTGGTTTAAACAGTTGTGATCTGTTCGTTGCAGATCGGAATTAAGCAGATATACATACAAACTGTTTTAGAAATTTAAATGATCGTCAATTCAAAATGTTTGTTAGTTTCGCAAATATTGACTTTTTTCTTTTACTACTTTTTAATTTCTAAACAATTTCGTCTTTTTTTATATTATCTCGTGACTGATTGAGCTTCATGAGTAAGTTGTTCCCAGTATAGATTACAATATACAGGGTTATTGGTAATTTGACATATTCCCGTTAAGAGGTGATAGGAGACTATTTGCAATAATTTTAATCCCCATATGCATGGTGCAAAAATGAGCCATTTTTGATTTATCACGTTTTTTATCTTTTTTTCAATATTTGTCAAATTTGCAACTTCAAAAATTTATTTAAAAAAATGTATTAATAAAAAAAGAAAATAGATTTTATTTTCTTTTGGTTTACAAAAACGATTAAACACTGGGTATATGTTCCCTAACCCTGTATTTATTTTAAACTGCTGTACAGTTCTGGGATTAAAACAAATAATATTTGCAGTCCCTAAATGTCATTATGTATATTAAGGAATAAAAATGGACTAATTATCATTACGTCGTATAAAATAAAGTCGCATTGCGCTGTCTGTCCCTATATATGATCAGATCTTTAAAATTACACAACGGTTTTGAAGTGGTCTTTTTTAATAGGTAGATTGATTAAAAACGAAGGTTTACATGTATTAAACATTAACTATATAGTAGAGAATGACTGAAAAACTGAACGATTGAGAAAAAGTGAACATTGTAAGAGATTCTGTAGTATTTAGTTTCAGCATTGCATCCGTGCGACGCCGGGGCGGGTCGCTAGTATACGAATAAAAATTAAGAATGTTTACAATACAACACGGTCGCTTGAAATAGTCGCATTCTAGCAGTAATTCTGTTAAACTGCAACCTTATTTTTTTCCATTAAATTGCAATCCTTATGCCTTGCGCGTAGTAAAGACAATTAGACAAGGTGTTATATATTTAAGGATGTTTCTGCACTATAATGCCTAGGTCTAAATATTTGAACTGCAATTGCAATTTGTTCCGAAATGAGAGGCGAACACGGGCCGTTTGTTCCCTTCAACATTTTCCGATACGAAACCCGCCCATAACATTGTTTCCCTGATATGAGACGGAGCCAATGCGTCAACGTATTGTGGCATCCCACAATGGGTTCTGTTCGTAATTGAATTTTGATTTTGTATGTCTATGTTCAAAGATGTCGGCTACCGTCTGTAATATTTGATCAGCTGTTCCAAAATTTACTTAAAATTTATCGTCTGTTTTCTCGGCTGTATTATTTCAATTAGTATTGAAAAAGATTAATAAGATAACATATTTCTTAGTCAACGTGTTTTTAATTGCTGGTAGGGCTTTGTGCAAGTTCGTCCGGGTAGATACTACCTACTGTATTATTACAGTATTGTGTTTCGGTTTGAAGGGTGAGTTCAGAGATGGATTTAAAGGTCTGGAGGCCTTGGGGCCACAAAGCAGTGGAGGCCCAAGACCAACAGGAGCGTGGAGATCCTAATAATTATATCATGGATTAATGGATTAGCTTAAGCTTTTGTGGCCCCGACTTATGTGGAGGCCCCAGGGCAGTTGCCCCGGTTGCCCTTCCCTAAATCCGGCACTGGGTGAATTAGCCAGTATAATTACAAGCCCTTAGCTTAGGGACACAACATCTTAACTCCCATGGTTAGTGACGCAATTGACGATGTACGGATTGGTTTTATTTCGTACAGCGCCATTGTTTCTGTGCGATGGTGACCACATACCATCAGATGGCCCATTTGCTATTTCGCCAACCTATGTCATAACAAAATTAACATACCTACATTTTTCTTATTACCAAGAATTTTTAAGAAATGCTTTATCTTAGATTAATGTTAAATCAAATCAAATCAAAATAAACTTTAATCAAGTGGGCTTTTACAATACTTTTGAATCGTCATTTAACAATTAAGTGAAGCTACCACCGGTTCGGAAAGTAGATTCTACCGAGAAGAACCGGCAAGAAACTCAGTAGTTACTCCTTTTCAACATTTAAAAAAAAATCAAAATTTAAATTAATATAAATAAAAACAAGTTTCACATTTTACAACCATATCGTATCAATACCATCTTCACAGTATATTTTTACATGTAAAAGTGAAAACAACGGTAATTTTGTTTGTTTACATCGATGTTATAAACGTGATTTATGCAAGGCCATGTCCAGCCACAAGGACGCTTCGTTATAGAAGAAACTTTATCGACAAAGATAAGGCTTGTCTTTAACTAAATGGAACTTTCTACTGCGACAATTTATCGAGGTGACAATCTTGATGACATAAAGCGGGATTAGCGGTCCATATCTCATGCTCTTCACAATACCTCGACGCTACGACGCTCTCCTAATTTATAACAATTACTCGCAGAATCCTTTCGAGTGATAAGTTCTTGAATATCTATTGATGTATAAAAGGTACATTATTTTTTTTAATCATGTGAAAAAAATAATTCAATCTTGATTATTAGTTATTATTAGCTATAATTTGATCAAATATAAATGGAATTGAATCATATTTTGAAGTATTTAAATAGGCTTTAATAACGAGTAATTTTATTTCAAAATATAATAGAATAAATTCTAACTTATAGTTCCCACTGGTTTTAAAACTACATTAAAAAGAGAAAACTTTAGCTGTAATAAAAATATTTGCAAATACATGTTAGTGATTTTTTTAGTACTAAATTAATTATGAAAAATTATTTACTATATGTACTATGTAAATCGTAGTTTCCGTTTTCGAATTACGGAATTAATTCCATCAGCAAAATCCTATTTTAGAAATGTTGACACGAACTAAATCTCTATCAAAGTGCTTCTCAAACTATCGATAATTCGTTTAATGCTGATATTAATCTCCTGATCTCGAACTAATTGAATGGATTACTGTTGTCGGATCGGTGACGTGTACCACTCATTCGTTCATCTCGTTCAGTTGTGCTCATTATAGGGATGATCTATAAAGGAACCATTAATCAGCAAATGGAATATACTAATGAAATTTATGATCTCACTGAAAAAGTCTTAATCTATTTATTTTTAATTAAACTTACAGACTCGCCGAGATGGCCCAGTCGTTAGAAACGTGTGCATCTGAGTTCAGATGATAATTAGTTAATTATTACGGGTTGAAACGTTCAAAATTTCATAGAAATTCTGCCACATGGGATTTTCACCGACCCGCATTGGAACAGCGTGGTGGAATATGTTCCGAACTTTCTCCTTAAAGGGAGAGGAGGCCTAAGCCCAGAAGTGGGAAATTTACAGGCTGTTGTTATTGTTGATGTTGTTGTTAACTTACAGGAAGTCCATCTCTCTTTTAAAGAAGAAGAAATGTCTGAACGCAATAACTGACTGACGTACTGTCTAAGTCCTAAGGTTTAGACGCAGAGGATGATTTTTATGATAGCTTGTCTTATGGAATATAGATAAGCATTTATACTTTAAAAGGGTTAAACGAGGGATGACTTTTTGTATGGAAATTGTCATTTTTGATGTAAGAAATATGGAAATCGGTATTAAACTTTGCTAATGAGCCAAAGAGAATTGTATAAACTTTTGCAAATTAATGACCTTAGAGGGTCCAGATTTAGAATAAAAGTTCGCGTGGAAGATTCGGAATTTTTTAAAGATAGGTATGGAGATTGGTGTTATTATTATTACTCTATTTTAGAAATTAGTTTATCATTTGTTTTCAGTTTATTGATTGATCTAAAATGTATACCTTAAACAGCCTACTGTATAATGAGCTTGGAGTTTATTTCACCGCTGAGTTATATCCAACACATTTATGCAGTGGCTAATATAAAATTTATTAATTTTATATAACACCTTCAATTTAAATAGTCATTAAATCTTTGTCAATATATGTTATATATATGGTAACATTTAATATCAAATAATAATAAAGGTTTATATCAGCCTGTGAAGATTACATGTGTCAACGCAAAGAGGTCTGACCCTAATCAGTCAGTATTAGAATAGATAATACCTTCATTTGAGAATTAATTTAAATTAACATATTCGATTCGAATGAGTTTTATTAATGTATTTTTATATTTCTAATCCGTAAGTCAATCACAAAAACGTTACAATGTTCGTCATACTTGATTACTTTAACATACATTGAGTCGTCAGTCAAACAAAAAATTTGGAGTTAGATCCATTTTTTCGTGACGTTCTTTGTATAAGGCTTCAAACATAGCACCGCATCCAACCTTTTTTTTAGAAGCAATTGACTGTGACGTTGTGATGTCCTTATTATTTGCTATTCATAATATATTTTTGTTTTTATAAGAATATAATATTCGTGTTAATGTTTTTCTAACTTTTTTTTCGGTTTATATATTTTATCATCTTTTTTTAGTGTACTACAATGATATTCTAATAAACAGATATGTTATATCCATACTAAACAACAGAAAAAAGTATGCCGTGCCGGGGATCGTTTATTTTAGTTTATTTTTACATTTCGTTAAAAGTAAAAAGGATAGCTTGATAAAAACAATAAGTAAAAGGGATAACTAGATGTTTTAATTACACAAAACGTATTACTACGTAATTATGATGTATTATACCATATTACTACGTAAAACAACTAAAGGCAAACGTCCCAATTAGGACGTTTTGTAGTCTTCACTTTTTGCGCGTTAATAACATATCTGTTTACTACAACATCATTGGTGTACTAGGTTTTGAATGTAATTTATATTAAGAAAACAAATTGTAGAGGTAATGTAGAGGTAGCCAATAACCTACCTAAAAGTAGCCAATAAATAAATAGCTAAACATAATATTGAACTTGTCGTTACTGCTTTGGATGACAGGATGTATATTTATGCATCTGTTCGTTTCACAACTGTTACAAACATTGCAGTTGAAATTCCTTTGATTTTCTATTTACCTACTATAGCTAATTTATATTCGTGTTGCATCAAAGAGAACAATTATCTGATGACGAGTTTAGTTCAGCTGTTCTAAAGCATACAACCATTATTTAGAGGCGGCTTAGTTTGAACAGGTAATGTTTATATTGTCACCAATTAGTCTAAAAATGTTGATTTTTTTTATTTACTTAAAATTGTGTGATTTGTGTACTCATCATCGTTAAAGAGTGAGCCAGTGTAACTACAGGCACAAGGGACATAACATCTTAGTTCCCAAGGTTGGTGGCAGATTGACGATGTAAGGAATAGTTAATATTTCTCACAGCGTCATTGCCTATGGGTGATAGTGACCACTAACCAACAAGTGGCCCATATGCTCGTCCGCCTACCTACAACATAAAAAAGTGGTTAGGCTGACTGGCAATTGATTCTTCTGACAGTATCCAACACCATCCTTTACAACTCCTATACGCCACTTTGGGAACTAAGATGTTCCCGCTGTGCCCATAGTTACACAGACTCACATACCTTTCAAACGTGAACACAACCATAATAAGTATTGCTGCTAGGTGGAAGGTCATACATATATAAGCCTTTCCCTATATGTCAAACTATAATCCATCTCTTGAGATTGTGACGTCGTTCCTGTATCAACGCTGAGAACAAGGATGAATCGGATATACATAAACTACGTCCTTAATATACAATTAAGTGCTATAGGTAAACCTTCCATATTTCAATCAAAAAAAGTATGGAATACTTTTTTGTTATTATTCTTTACTTGAATATAGAATAAATTAAATTGCCTCGACATATATACCTATACTATATATATTAAAGCAAAATACAGCTCACTGATTAATCATGAAATATGAAAAATCTACAACTACACCTACATACTTGAAATTTGGCAGGGAGGTTCATTATAGGCTGTTGAAATCTGCTAAGAACGGATTTTACGAAAACTCCATCCCTAAGGGCGACAAATGGGGAGTGGAAGTTTGTGTTTAGTAAATTTTGCGAGGGTAAAGCCGTAGGTTTAGCTAGTAAAGTCTATAAATGTGTACGATCTCAAAAGTGGGGAGATACAAATTTAATAACTTTTATTTATATGAAATTCATATTAATTATTAGTGCATTATAATAACTTTTGAAACATCTATGACTTAATCATCCGTTTATACAGAATCGATATTAATATTTTTTCTTTGACTGAATTGTCTGGAAGAAATAGCAAATTAAATATTATTCATCTTTTCTCCATACGAATGTTCTTCAAGAATTATCCCAATCATTTTCCAATCGAAAATATTACCCAAAAAACTATTACAGACAAATATCTGATATATTTCATTTTAGATTAACATATTCCCGTTGAAGCTGTCAGGTTCGCAGACGGTCGTAATGTTAAATTATTATCTACTAGATGATTTTAATTGGCTTACATTTTGGTAGCGAGGCGTTCGTCCTCCTGTCTCCATATTCATGAGAGAACGCTCGTTCCATAACAGGAGTCAATTTAATTGACTACAAAGCTGGTGTGAAGTGAGCACTATATGTTACTTACAAAATTATTATTTTTAGATGACTTTAGTTGAGCTACAGGTAAAATATAACTAATACATACATACATATAATACATATAAATACTTTTTTGTAGATTTATATTTAAGTTTTTGTTTCTCAATTTTCTAATACTGTTTGGGTATATCATTATATTAATAATAGCTTTAAACCTACAGATAATAAATGATATATTTCTTAATGTTATTTAATTGGTATGTAAAATAATAATTACAAAATACAAAACCGTTTTAAATTAAAAGTGTTTCGAGCAATATGATATCAGTAACTTTTCATTTGATTTTTTGATATATTAAGCTATTACGTAATACGTAGTAAGTAACCCTGTTTGTCGGTCTGTAAAGCTTTCGTCATTGAGCCGATTTTGATAAAATTCGTTGTAAATAAATCCTAACTCGAAGCCTAAAATGTAGGTAAAGCCGCGAGTCTAAGCTAGTTTATATACACTATAATACTTTATTATTACTTTTTTTTGTTAAGGCACAAGCAGAATACACAAATCAAATATCATTCTGATGCCATTATCCCAATTTTATTCGTGGTCGACGCAGATTGTTTTATTCTTTACTACTCTGTCTGACGTCATCTCACAAGTAAAATACACAAATCAAACAAAAAGTATTAATACAAACACAAATTAATTTGCGAAGACAGTAATATAACACAAATAAAATTATTTAAACGTTAAACGCCAGAACGTATCTTCGTTGTATAAGTACAATCTTTAATTGTTTTAAGTTAGTGTAAACCTGTGAAGAAATTAATTTGATAAACGTGAAAAACAAAAGCACTATTGTCTTTTTAGGCAGTCTATCGAAATAAAAATAAAAAACAAGTGCGAGTTGAACTCGCGTGAAGAGGGTTCCGTACGATGTTATTTTAATTTTTTCTAAACGATTCATACTATAACACTTTTATGTCTTCATTATTTCATTTAATGGTCAATTTTCGTCTATTTTCTTGAATAACTTGGAAACTGTTTATTTTAAAATTACAAAAAAATACATTTAAGATCTTCTCAACAAGACCTTTCATTTGATATGCCACGCGATGCAGTTTTCAGAATTGTTTTTTTTATTTTTCCCCTTCCCCCCCAAAAATGACCCCCTATATACAGATTTCATCTGCTCACGTCACACCTCTGTATTTGGATTACAGGAATTGATATGTGTACCAAATTTCAACTTAATCGGTCTAATAGATTCGGAGATAATTGACTGTAAGCGACGGACGGACAGACACACGAGTGATCCTATAAGGGTTCCGTTTTTGTATTCAGACGTACGGAACCCTAAAAATCTTTGAGTCAGTAGTTTATTTGTGCATTGTCTTTGACAATTCTTATTTACCCGTTTTTCTACCAGGCAAGTGTACTATTGTCCTAGCAAATTAGAATTTTTTAAAGTGTATTTAGGTAATTAATATTTATAAATATTTTCAAAACGTCGGGAAATAATAACATATACATAATCTTGATTCCTACTAACTTTTAGTTTTAATATATTCATGTAATAAGTAAACTTTTCAAAACGGATGAACCGATGTCTTTTTCAGTGCTTTTGTGTTGATGGGTGGTTTAGATTGAACGTCGGTAGTTGGCATTGCGATGGGGAAGTAAATAAAATTCTTAAGCCGGACGAAATCATAAAGAATAAAAATGCAAAAGTCCTTTAAAGAAACTAATTGAATTAAAATATATATGAATCTTATTAGGTGGTCAATTTTGTACCTTTGCTTCAACTATTTTCTCCTAAATAGACGATTGACATTCATTTGATAGGCATTTTCTTATACGAATGGTTTGTTTAGAACAATTGTGCATTCAAGACTATCTCTTATGCAACGTACGGAGACATGCATTGCAGTATAATTAGTCGAATCTTAATCACACCGTGTTAGTGGGAGCGAGCTTTGGTACGTTGTTTGCATATATTTGTCCCGATCCAAATCTAAGACATTCAACTGTGACACGTTTCATATGTATGAAGCAATGCAACGAATTTTGATTACAGTTATTCTGAAGTTTACCTGTAAAGTCGTAAATTATGTTCATACAGTTTTTAAACGAGTAAATAAAGATTTATCATTTAAAATACACAATGGAAAAAGGAAATAAAATTAATTAATATACCTAAGATTTTAGATAATTTTAAATGAGATGAAAACAATTATGGATAAAAAATGCTATTTTGAAACAACAGTCATATCAAAATTTGAAATGTCCTGTCGTTTGTCTTTTTTATAGTTTTTTTATTTCTACATGTTTTCACTTATTAGTTATTAAACCATTACTTACACAAATTAAATACGTTTAATATTTTTTGTCGATACTTATTTTAATTGGTGCAGATATACCATACTCGTGGGCTTAATTGTTCCTTATTCAAATTAAAAAAAAATCGTAATACTTTTTAGTAAGCAAAAGGTACAACATTTTTTATTATTTTATATCACTTTAAATGACTAATTATTAATGGTTCAGTATTTACGCTAAAGATAAATAACTTGCGAAATTGTCAATTTATGATTTGTTTGTGTTTCATAACGATTGAGATTAAATTTCAACGTAATACCAGCCCTGTCAATAAGGGTAACCAAATCCTTCGCTTATATCTGCCCCTACTATTAACAGTTAAGTCTATTATAAATCGAATAAACCTCTCAACATTTTATAATCAAATCATAAAAATACTCATTGATTGTCAAATTATATATAAACATCGATTTAGAAAATAAAAATACCTGTGAAGAATCGGCGAAAGATTCAATTTGTGATTGGTTCCATAATATATTTAAAAAAATAAATAAATAGGCACTCATGGAATATTCTAACCCATTAACTTACTAATTATATAATAACCTTTTGCACACATTTAAAACAGATCCTGCACTATAGGAATAAATGTTGTCCAATCTTGATGAATCAATATTCATAGCGATGATTTTCACTCGAATTGCGATACCAAACAAATATTTATGTGTTGTGGAAATTCTAGAAAACAAACAAACAATACTGTGACGTATACAATCAGAGTGCATGTAGCGTGCACGTAAGGTTTGTGCTACGAATATGTATCCTATGGGAATAAAATCTTCATTTGAAACCAGTTCTGGATAACAAATTAATTGTATATCTACACTATGTTATAATATATATTTAATAAGTAAAACCTCTTTTTGAATAAAAAAGCCGATGTTCCAAGAACAAATTAACTTTACGCAAATACCTAAAACAGAAAATGTCTGGCTCCTTTTAATGTTAGCATGATTGAAAAGTTAAGAGACTAAAATCAAAGTGGTTGAAAAAAATATAAAAGTAAGCTTCTTTGAAAATTGGCCAAGCGCGAGTCTAACAATGTAGATGGTTTACGCTCAATACAATATTAAGATGTGATTTCGGCATGCTTTTTGTAATATGTTTCTATTTGAATAATTTCAAACAAAGAACAGATAATTTATGGTCACATTTTTTAAATAAAATTAAGTTAAAAGCAAAGTAAAAAAGAATATTACGGTAATTTATATCGTAAATTGTTCATTTTTCTTCTGGCCTTTGGTGCCTTTTAAATTTACGTACAGAACCCTGAAACCAGTCCAACCTGACACAAATCAATGTCAGATTTAAACTCACTGAGTAAGTTTTATAACACGATGTTAAATAATACGTCAAATCTCGTTATTACGAATATTACAAAATATAAATGTTGCCACATTCGAACTGAAAAAAATGTGAAATGAAACATTTATTTTTATGAAAAGGTTTTATTTACACGTTGTAAGAAAATACAGTATATAGTATAATTAGGTGTTTATTTTTATTAAAAATGTGTTCAATGTTGTGGTTCTTCTCTAAAAATACCCGGTAGTTTTCAGAACCGATATTAGTTATTAATTTAATTATCAACTAATTTAATTGCTTTATATTGAATGAATGAATTTCAATTTGTTAGTATTACAAACTTAAATAAAAATCCATTACATGACCTCTTCCAATTTTATATAGACACTTAATTTTCACCGACGATCTTTTGCATTAACGGATATTGCTTTATTGTGAGGAGATTACTGAATAAATTATTAAGTATATTTTAAATCATAGTCACATAATAAGAACAGAAAATATTTATGAAGTAAAATCTGTTTAGCTCGAACAAGATTCAAATTTTAAGCCTGCAAGTAATGTTAAAAGTTTCATAATGTTTTTTTGTTCAGTTGCATGCATTTGTTTTTGCTGTTTTTATAATTAACGTTCTCTGTTACTCTGCAGTAGCAAGATAAGTAAAATATATAACATTGCACATTAAAAGAATAGCAGCCTGTATGAGATATTCGAAGTAATAAAGAACTTCCGAACTGCTAACACGCAACGGAAACAAAATGGAAGCTCCGTTGAACTGCGAAATAAAATATATCGCATATTGAAACAAAGAAGTATGCAATTTATATTTTCTTTCCTAATGCATTTCAGCCGGGCTTCGGAATTGCAAAGCATTCTAGAATATTGTAATACAATTGAGAGAAGCGGCGTATTCTACACTTTGTCGATGATTTTCAAGTTTTTTTCAATATTTATAATTTCTGCCAACAACAACAAGAACAGCCAGTAAATTCCCACTGCTGGGCTAAAGGCTCCTCTCCCTTCTCCTTACTTCACTTGTTTACAATTTTATTTCAAACTCGATAATAAGTAAACATTTTGAAAAACCTGTATGTCTTATAAATAACACTGTCACACGTGTATCCACGTTCTGCTAATAAAGAGGGGGGGATTCGCCTAACGATGGAATAATTACAGGTTGTTACTGTTAGTAATTAAATTTGAATAAAAACAATTAATAATCAAAAAAAAATACAGACGAATTGATAACTTCCGCTTTTTTGAAGTCGG
Organism: Vanessa cardui; assembly: GCF_905220365.1. Taxonomy (NCBI): domain Eukaryota; kingdom Metazoa; phylum Arthropoda; class Insecta; order Lepidoptera; family Nymphalidae; genus Vanessa; species Vanessa cardui. The sequence continues at coordinate 6,622,208 of NC_061124.1, forward strand.
TTGAAAATAACGATATGAAATCTATGTTTGATAAAGAAATGAGAGGTATTTATTGTGAATTAAAAAATTCAGTCTCTATTGTAAGTACTCCATTTAAAAAATCGATAGTTAATCTACAACGTTAATTGTATATTTAAAATGTTAAAATAAATAATTACACATTCAAGTATTCAGTTCTGCAATTTCACATACGAGTACACAAAACAATGAAACGCTTCTTTGAACACTAAAAGTTTGATATATACCGATGAAACAATTTCGAAGCGATGTGAAATAACTCAATTAATAACAACAATTCAATGAAGCCGAGTACCACTGACCGTAGCACTAAATATTGGCTGAAAACAGGTTCACAAATGCCAACAAATAATTCAATTACAATTCAATTTGATCATATTCTTGTTTACGGACTAAACGTACAGAGGGATCGAATACAACGGCTGCGTATAATGTGGATTTTTTAATCGTCTTTTTGGTGTATTGGAGAGCTTATAACGCTACGTTGATCTGGGATTAAATCATGGTAAGTAGATGATGTTGCTTTTGCCATCAATATCTCTAAGTAAGACCTCAGGAATTAGGAAACGATTTGATTTGATCTTTATAATGAGACTAGCGACCCGTATCGTATGCAATGCTGATATTAAATATATTACATATTTTTTCTTGTCTCTTTCTATATTGCCCATATAATAAAATAGGAGTGTATGTTTGTAAAATTAAAATAGCTCTTTTTTACTTAATGCATATATATTATACACGGTATATATACCAAAATAACATTTTTTACAATTTTTGTATGCCTGTCTGTCTCCTTGTTCCGGCTAATCTTTGGGACGGCTGGACCGATTTTGACGGGACTTTTATCGGCAGGTCACTGATATAATAAGGAGTAATTTAGGCTACAATAATGTTCTTTTTTTGTTAAATTCAAACGCGTACGAGGTCGCGCCCACCGCTAGTTATATATAAATACCTTCCTCTCGAATCACACTACATATTAATAAATAAAAATTTTAACAAAAAGTAAAACCGACTTCAAACAAAACACTAATTTCAAAGAAAATGTAAGCCTCCAAAAAAGGAAAAAAATGTCAAATCAAACAGTAGCAGTTACCTCACGTTATTACTATACTCAACTATAATTGTTTTTAAGTCACGCTGAACTAGAAAGTGACTCATTATTGAATAATTCACGAAGAACCGCTATAGGAAGCCTGCAAATGTTGCTAGGTGTGACTGTTTGAGATATAAATCGATGAAATTCCGTGTTTTACGGGCCTAAACCTGACACACATCATAGCCGGGCGTCCCCGACACGTGAATGGCGTTTTGAGTACAATTTCCAGCCACGACCGCACGTCGCTCGTAGGACCTCCTCGTCTGATCCTGTACAGAACCTCTTGTGGCAATAGAACATAAAGTATAAGTTTTATATCGATTGTAAAGAAACATTAACTCTGATACAATCGATGCGATTCTTATCACCTTTTGAAAGCGTGTCAGTTTATAATGACAAAATAACAGACATCAGTGAGCAACGGAAAACACGAGGCATACGCTGAACGAGAACTTGTGTATTATCAAGACCTACCAACGGTAATGCAAAAGTGACCCTTACTGGAAGCTTTTATGCTTAAACCGCAAAAGTGATTTAGATAAGATTTGTTCTAGGAGTAGTTCAAATCTCGGACATAGGCTATTTTTGTTGAATCACTACTCGAAGGTAAGATGGGGGGGGGGGGGGGGTAACGATTTGATTCCTACAGTTAAGGCCGCGTTCGTAGCGCTCGGCGGCGGTCTCGCAGGGAGTTCACATAATTCACGCGCTAATGACTGGACTACAAGTCACAATACAGAGCGATTTGACCATTTTCACAGTTTGCATTAAATGTGTCCTTTAATTTAATCATTTTAAATATAAAAATATATCCAGCGGAAGAATAATAAAATTATATAATAATAACTGCTGTCACACTTTTAAACGTAGGAAGCGTTATTTGATCAGGTCAATCTGGCAGTTTGGTCATCAACACGAAATATTATTTTCGCTATGACAATTATCTTGTTACCTTTGTGTTTATAGAATATGAAATTAAATCTTTAACTTTGTTTGTAAATACATTTGTATTTCAATATGAAAGATTTCAGTTAGAATAGAGAAGAATAAAGAACTTAGCGTCGAATGCCAAACGCCGTCCCGGCGCGGCGACGAGTTTGCAGATGCAGGACGAGGCCTTTGAAGTTCAGGGCTCGCTGGCCGTCGTGTTGCGCCAGTCGCGAGCCCTGGGGCTTGCTCCGCTGCGCCTCGCCCGCCATCGAGGAGGCTACAATGCTACAGTATCCCGACGAGTCGCTATATACGGTTACATCCTCGCGTTTTGCTCTGGTAAGTTTTGGTTTCAAAGTTGACCTTTCTAAGATATTATCAAGAAATTACTGTTTTGTGATTTTGATGTCCACTTATCAGACTTATTCCACATATTGAACGCAGCGTAATGTCAATCTAATTCGCCTTATACTTGTAAAATCAACAAAATTATTAATTTAATAAAATATAATCAATTTATTTTTGTCTTCATTTTAGATATTTGTCAAGTAACATGGACATACAAAATTACGGTTCACTTTTACGAGGTGTATTCATCGTTTCCTTTTGGAAACTTTTGCATTATGTTAGCAAGAATGTTTATAACCGGCATGGGATCTTATAGAAGCATCAACCGCATGAAAAATATAGCGAAACATATAAATTTATTCAATAAAGTATATGATATTTTATTTTACCGAAACTCCAACGTGCTATATATATTTTCACTATCTAATAACTGTGATATAATTGAGATTTTACACATTAGAATTTCCCGAATAAGTAAAGCGTCCACTATGATAAAAAAAAGTTATTAAGAGAAAATATATTCTATTTCATAATTATATTATTAGTTGTTTTGAAGCAAAGTGTAAGGTTGAGATTATTTTTCATTGCAAGTTGTATGACTGAATAACAATAATTTATATATATATATTTGTAGTAATCATTACATATTTCAGATAAATTACGATTTAAATGGCATATCGGATATCACACGAAACCAAAATCGATTTGCTAGAATTAATACAATGCTTATAATTTTATTCGTCGCATTAACAGGAATTCTTAAATGCTACAACGGATTTGATGGAAAAAGTTGTAAGTGTTCTGTTTGGGTACTTATTTAATATCCTCGGCATCGATGCCCAGTATCATAACTGCATTTAAATTAAAACTTGGTGTTCAAGTCCAGACGAGTAAAACCGAGGATGTACTATGTGTACTAATATGATGTGGTCCTACCTTTGTTATGTTTAGAAGAGTGAGTAAGTGTTAATAAATGAGTAAGTGTAAACTACAGGCGTAAGTAACCCATTTGCCACGGTCGGCGACGTTGTAAGTGATGATATTTTCTACAATGTACATTTTTTAACGTAGTTTTGACCATTTATGTGTTGGTGACCTGTTTATGAGTCCGCCAAACTTACTTGATAAATCATCATGAGGGAATATGTCGCATGAATTTTGAAATCATCATCATTCCGCATGAGAACTGGTATTCAGCTACACGCCTTTTTCCCGCGATGACTTTTAGTATTGATTTTGTTGTCAGGTCTACAAACTCACTCACTTTTTTTAGGGGCGATGGAAGTTTTCGAAATCGTGATTTATATTGAGACTTATAAAGTATATCTACTGTTTATGGAGAATGCCTTTATAACTTTCAATGTGTATTACATACTGAACACAATGAGTCTGAAGCTCAGAGAATGGATAGACAAGACAGAGTCATGTAAGTATCAATGATGATGTCCTTCCTATTGATTTCAGCCAAACCGCTTTGTCGCAATGGTTTCCTTTTTTTAAATAACCTGTTATCATATATAACCTATTGCTTGATTGTTATCACACCTCATGGAAAGTAATGATACAGCACTTGTTGTTGGTGATGGGGATTACGGAGGAGATTAATTAGGAAGCCAATCGATTCGTACGTGTTTTAAGTACGTCACCAAACGAAGAACCAAATTAAATATTTTCTGAGCACCCTCTCTTAAATAATTCCCGTAGAATACCGAAAGATCAGACAACCGTCCGACAGTGTGCCAAGATTTGGAGTTCTGTATTGACTTATATCTGGTGGCTAATGAGCTTTCTAGCACGACGATCCACTGAATCCAAAGAACAAATCTGGCAAAATAAATGGCTGCAGTATTCCATGCATGATTTGACTTATGCTTGATATTAGCAAAAGCTTATTATTATCGACGGCTGTGCCGTTGTAAAGTGATATTTGACCTTCTTGAAGATACCAATATTTTTGCCAAATGTTTAAGCTTTGGATTCGGTGCATTGCACAAAGTTAAGTTTGTAAGTAACTCCTATAATCTCAATTCTGTCGATGATAGCTACAGATACATTTCGAAAAAGTCAGCTGGAATGACCTCCTCTTGATGGTGAGTTCTCTTGAGTCTTAGAAAGATTAAATTTGACTTGGTAAAAAAAGGAATATCAAATGAGTGCATTCTAAAAAGGCCCCTGTGTTCAAGAGTTACAGCGCTGTAGTCTCTTTAGAACTTACTGACAGATAGAATAGATAGCATCATAAGGCAACTCCTACCACCCTCGCTGTGGACTTCTGCAACATGAGGGGACTCAACTCCAGCCTCAACCCCGTTCATTACCATCTAGGAACGACGAAGCCGGCCTTGCTCTTTCTAAACGAGACCCAGATATTTTCTCCTGCAGATACGACTTTTATTTCATACCCCGGGTACAAATTGGAACATTCCTTTGTACCACGAGTTGGGGTATGCGTTTACATCAGAGATGATATCTGTTCTCGACGCCTCGGTAGCCTTGAAGGGCAGGAACTATTGATTATCTGGCTGCGTGTAGACTGCGATGACTATCCGCGAATCCATGCGTGCTTTTATAGGTCCCATTGCGGTAATGCTAAAACCGACCGACTGGTTGAGCCCATCTAAATGGCTACAGATTCCGTGCTGCAGCATATTGAAGTCACCCAGAATAATGATCTCTGCAGATGGAATCATCTGCAGGGAACAGGGACGGTGAGTCATTGGCCCATATCGCGAAACAAAATGCTGATTTTTTAAGCTCTCTCTTCGCGTCGAACTCAACTCCGGATGACCAAGGAAAGTCTCCACCAACAATACCGCGGTGTAATACCACGATACCGGAAGTTAAATTCCGGCAAAGTGCAGTTCGCAAAGCATTTCTTTCCTTGGATATTCATAAGTCGAGTTGACCCGATGGCATCCCTCTAGTCATACTACGGACATGTGCTCCCGAGTTGGCACCGGTCTTAACGCGTCTTTTCCGGCAATCCTACACATTAGGCGTTGTGCCGATCTCCCGGAAGACAGCTTTGGTGCATCCGATCCCTAAAAAAAGGCAACCGCCCAAATCCGTCAATGATGGTGTACTACAAGGCTGCGTTCTAACACCCACTCTGTTTCTTCTGCATATCAATGATTTGTTGCAAGTCATTTACATTCACTGCTATGTAGATGATAGTTCCGTAGACCGGCTGGGCTAATATTTCTCGGGAAAATGTCGAAGAGAACCGAAACAAACTTGTGTCTGAAATCGAGACTACATTTAACAAGGTCTCGTTGTGGGGCCGACTAAACCCAATCCACTTCAACCCCAAGAAGATACAAGTTTGCGCTTTGACCGTTAAAAAAACACCATTCATCGTATCTCCTCTAATTGAGAACATTCCGATAGCAGCCACAGCTAGTATCGGAATACTTGGCGTCGATGTTTCGAGCCTTGTTCAGTTCCGCGGTTAATTGGAAGGCAAAGGCAAATTGGCATCAAAAAAGCTCGATGTGCTCAGCAAGGCAAGACAGTATTTTACGTCGGTCCATTGTCTAAAACTATATAAGGCACAAATTCGGCCTTACATGGAATACTGCTCTCACCTCTGGGCAGGTGCCCCAGAGCACAGAGCGGCTCGAATTTTCGACGATCAAGCCCTTTCCGATCACTTTGATCCCTTGGATTTGCGTAGAGATATTGGATCACTCTGCACCTTCAACTGAATTTTACACGGAGAATGTTCGGATTAATCCCGGATGCTGAATTTCACCTTCGGACTCGTCACAATTCGAAATTCCAACCCTATCACCTTGATGTCCGAAAAACCACAACAGCGTGATTTTTAAGACCTTTTCTGCCTCGCACAACCACTGTGTGGAACCAGCCGGCGGTTTTTTCGAACCGATACGATTTGGGAACCTTCAAATAAAGAGCGTACTCCTTCCTTAAAGGCCGACAACGCACCTGCAAGCCTCCGGTGTTGCAGATGTCCATGGGCAGTGGTGATCGCATTACATCAGATGAGACTCCTGCTCGTTTTCTCCTGTAAAACATGAAAAAAAGATATCCTAGTAACTTTAGCAGTCCCGAAAACACAAACATTACTATAATAATAACTCTGTATAGTCAAAGTAACTTACATAAGTAAACTTCACACTGTATCGAATTCAAGTGCTTAGTGAAAATATCTAAGCTGTAGTAACTCACGAAATTCAGACATGCATACGGTACATATACAGAGTGCCTCACTGTCATTAATTAAACTTTATAATAACTACTAGTAAAGTCTACTTCTACTTGGGCGCGTTCCCAGCTTTGATAGTTTATCTACACAAAAATAATTAAGAAACAAAATTAACTTAAAAATGAAATAAATATTAACTTTGTAATTTTGTTTTAGATAATATTTCAGGAGTGGCACGCCATTTGTCATTGACACCTGTCCGTGACCTAATGAAGGCTTATGTGTCTGTTTGCGACGCGGTGAATAGACTGAGCGAGACCCACGGCGGCCTCATGTTTATTTTATTTTCATCGACCTGTCTGTTTTTGATGATGACTTTTTTCAATGTCATTGACTTTTTAATATTGACTTGTATGTATCATCACTGAAACAGATTTTATTACCCTTAATTTTTGAATGATATTAATTCACATTCTCTCATTTCTAAAGCAGGACGAAGTTATCGCACTTCACTCATATGTATTGAGGTGTTCTTGTTTTCTTATTATTTGTCAATGCTCGTTATATTAATTGAACCATGGCATCAAATAAGTGCAGAGGTAAATTGATTTTATAAAGTATTATATGCCAAGATTCCCGATGGTTTTACAAATATCGTTCTAAAATCATGAGTTTTTAATTTTTTCAGTCCTTGTAGTTTTTTCTGATGAACCGATGGTAAGTGGTGGTGACCATAGAGCTTGGTACCGTAAACATATTTAACCTTTTCTTACATTGCCAATACGCCACCAACTTTAGGAGCATAGATATCGTAACCCTTGTATCTGTAGTTACTTTGGCACACTTATTATTCTAAACGGAACGAAACAATATAAGCACTCTGCAATATAGGGCTATAAGTATGTCATATATTTCTTTCTTTTTTTAGGTCGATGAGATACGAGTACTTTTGACTAAGTTGACTTTTAATGTGACGCCAGTTGGAAAGACGATCCCTTTAGAGCTGGACTTGATGTTCAAACAACTTCTACTCAACCAGCCGACGATGTCTCTGCTGGGCCTGGTCACCATTCAGAGATCACTTCTCACAAAGGTTGTTATAATTGAATTCCTTGTTTATTTTTATTTTTTAAGGGAAACCAATATTATACTAGCATAAGAATTAACAACATTAAATGCTTAAATATATACAAATATGAACTAAAACTAGTTACTGTATAAATCTTGACCGCGTGGAATGGTGGCAAGAATGCTAGCAGCATTTCCCCGTTGAATCGCAATTCCGATCCTCTGGGCAAAAAACGAACCAGCCCTCCTGTCACCAGTGGAGGCAATGAGGCGAGGTGTTATACTTTTGATGAAGCTTTTTGGACCACTACTCCAAGGGCCAAGCGTTTCGATTCAACGTTCGGACGTCTACGACGGAGGTTGTGTTGGATACTACGATTAAATATTACGACTTGAGGAATTTAAACGACATCTGGCTTTGAAAACTGGGTTTCGTTGTCTCTGACGCGTAACATCTGGACTATTTGCTTTGTTTATCGGACACTTGTTTTGCTTACGGATTGGTTTTGTTGTTGTGAATTGGTCTTTTTAGATCTTATTTATTGTTTCAGTTTTATGTATTTATATTAATATAAATACATATATTGTTTGTTTGGTTGTTTATTTTTTATGTTGTTTGTTCTCGGCGATGGAAGTCGACACCGAATTATCGTCGGATGCCCTAATTCGGCGAAAAAGGCCATACGAGGGCCTCACTATTTTTAACTCCGATTCTGATACGGAGACGGAGACGAGGATAGCTGCAAAAAGCAAGCCTGTTCTTCGCGGCAAAACTACCAAAGGTCGTGGAAGTGGTCTCGCTCGGGCTAAGGCCGAGCTGAAGGCCAAGGCCAATGAGGCTAGAGAGGAGGCCTTCGAACGATCGCTTCGTAGTCGAGCGTTTCGAAAGGAACCTCCTCAGACTGTTTTGGACTCCGAAGAGTCTTCTTCCTCGGATGTCCAAACCAAGGATCCCACAAAAATGGGCGAGGAGGAACTTCGCGCACAGGCTGGTCGTAGCGCAGCCCTCATTTTGGAGGTGGCACAAAAGTCCTCCAACTTAAAAGGAGGATTTGGCAAGAAGCTGAGGGAGTCGGCGGCTGCACTACAGGCGATTGTAGATGCTTTGGCGTCTCGGACCGAAGCCGAGGAGACTCGAAAGCTCCGCGCCGATAATGGACGCCTGCGCAAAGAGGTGGACAGCCTCAAGGCCGAGGTGACGGCTCACCGCCGCGATTTTGCGGAGATACGGTCCAAGGTAGCTGTGGTAAATGAGGCGTCCACCAGCTCCACACAGGATGCTCGGATGGTGGACAGTATAAAAGCCTCAATCATATCGACGATAGGCGTTATGCTCAACGCCCGATTTGCCGAATTGGGGGAACGCCTCCCTCCTGCAAAAACACAGCGCCCTCCATTAGCTGTGTCCCAAGCGCAGGCAGTCCATTCGACTCCACCGCTGAATTCCGCACCTCTACAAAAGGGAGTGTCACCAGCTGCTCCACCGGCACCTGTTGCTGTCTGTTCAAGCGCCGTTTCAGAGGCAACTCCGCCTCAAGTGGTCCAGGGGATGTCCTGGTCCACTGTAGTTAAAAAGGGGAACAAGGGGAAACAGCCTCCGGCTGGAACGATTGCCACGGAGGCGCACACGGTGCCCAAAGCACCCCAAGCGGTTAAGCCCAAGCTGACTGCTCCTCGTACAGCTGCAGTAGTGGTTACGCTGCAGTCGGAAGCGGAACAGAAAGGCGTAACATATGCCCAGGTATTGGAGCGAGCTGAGCAAGGCATAAAACTGTAGGAACTCGGGATCAACGGAGGGTTAAAAGTCCGACGTTCCACGACGGGAGCCAGAGTGCTGGAGCTGCCGAGAGCACAGTCGGACCAGGCAGACAAACTAGCCGACAAACTCCGCACAGTATTAGATGGGGTGGCCAGCGTCGTTCACCCCGTAAGAAAAGTGGACATTAAGGTGACGGGGCTAGATGACTCCGTCACCAAAGATAAGATTATCGTCGCTCGCGAGGGAAATTGCCCCACTGAAGTGGTTAGATGTGGAGGGATTACACGTGGGCCCGGTTACATAGGTATGGTCCGCGTGACATGTCCAATAGCTGCGGCGAAGAAGCTGTCTGACGCCGGTCGTCTCTTGGTTGGGTGGAGCTCGGCTAGGGTATACGTGCTGGAGCAGCGCCCTCTGCGCTGCTACAAGTGCATGGGTCTTGGCCATACGAGAATACTATGCCCATTCAGTGCGGATCGAGGGAGCCTTTGCTTTCGGTGCGGCGTTAATGGCCACAAATCAGCTGAATGCACCGGGAAGCTGCGTTGCGCGGTGTGCGCAGACGCCAGCAAGCCCTCCGGGCACGTGATGGGGTCAAAGGAATGTAACACCCCCAACCCGGGAAGGACGGGAGCTCGCAGGAGCCAGTCGAAACCGACGTTCCACAGAATTGGGCCGAGAACTGACCCCTGTGGAACGCCACAGCCCACAGATGTGTTACGCTGACGACACCCTCGTCACGGCGATTGGGCGGGACTTCCGGGAGGCGGCTCGCCTCGCCGAAGTCGGAACGGCTCTCACCGTGGACCGCATGGGAATGCTGGGCTTGAGGGTCTCCGAAAGGACCCCCACGAGGGGCGAGTATCACCGTCCAGGGGACGGTGATCAAGGTGCAGGCCCAGATGAAGTATCTGGGCCTGATTCTGGACGGACGATGGAGCTTCAGGCAGCAGCCTCGGCCCGAGGCTCATCAACGCCGCTGCCGCTCTCGGTCGCCTCCTTCCGAATGTGGGGGGGCCGGGATCGCTATGTCGGCGTCTATATTCCGGCGTAGTGAGGTCGATGGCGCTGTACGGTGCCCCGCTCTGGATATACGCCCTCACCGCTAAAAATCGGGCCCTACTGCGAAAACCGCAGAGGGTTATAGCGGTGAGAGGCATCAGAGGGTACCGTACGGTGTCATGGACTGCGGCGACACTTCTCGCGGGCGATCCGCCCTGGGAGCTCCAGGCGGAGGTGCTCGCGGAAGTGTCAGAGATGCGCTCATTCTGCGAAAGTGTAATGTCGCAGAAGGAAGCCGCGGAGCGGGAGCGGGAAAATAATGCCGCCGCTGACTCGCTCCGCAGTAGACGACCGGGGAGGAAGAAAAGGCGCTACGCGCACCTTCTCCCCCCGCCTCAATAGGCGCCGCAGGGACCAGGGGGTGTCCCAGTACCCCGGGAATTCCCCCTAGGAGTTGGAGGTCCGCATAGGCGGGCCGACCGTCAGGGCGTCACGGTAGCATGAGTAAGCGATCCCGTGGCGTCCGCCGAAAGACGAAGAGGGTACCGTGGTTTTTAGTGGGTAAACCCGGCGTACTTGGGCGCACTCGGCGTCCAGGGCTCCGGGGAGTCCCACACCCCCCCCCCACTTCCCATCACGTGGGGGAAGCGCGTAAAGCGTTTTTTCAGCGAGAAAAAAAAGGGCCAAGCGTTTCGACAGCTTGTTTATTTTATTTTTTTTTACTCATATAATACATTTTTAAATATAAAATACAAAGTTATATAAATATGCGGGAACAGGGTCCGAGCCACCGGTGGTTAGGGCTCCAGCGAGAGGAACTTCCTCACAAAACGCGCCGTGTCGAGGAGTACTGCCTTCTGCATTAGGCCCTTGATCCAGCTGTGTAACTAGAGCATCTTAAGGTGTTGGTCGAGGCTCTTGGCCATTAGGCCATTCGCGGAAACAACTATCGGTACAATAACTGCTGTATCCACATCCCACATGTCGACAACCTCGTGAGTTAAGTCAAGATATTTTATTTGTTTATCCTTCTCAGCCTTCACGAGATTCTCGTCATGAGGTATGGTGATGTCAACAATTATCGTGCGGCGCTCTGACCGATATATCACCACTATATCAGGCTTGTTGGCGACAACAGTCCTGTCAGTGATTATAGATCGGTCCCAGTACAGTGTGATATGACCATTCTCGAGAACTGGGTCGGGCACATACCTGTAGTATGGTACCTCTGATACCACAAGACCGTATCGAAGTGCAAGTTGTTGATGGATAATATTGGCCACTTGATTATGTCTGTGCAAATACTTTCCGTTAGCAAGAAAAGAAGAACAACCGGAAATAATATGTTTAAGGATTCGCCCGGAGTGTGACACGCCCGACATATGTCCACCGTGTATGTCCATCCCTCACAATGTACTTCCGGTAATTGTTCGTCATGATAACTTCGTCCACAATCGCACAGACAAAACCTTCGGTTTCACCAAATAGGTTGCCGAACCGTAGCCAAGATACGGACGCCATAAAGTCCATATCGGGTCCATGAAGGGCCCGATAGAAGCGTCCGTGTAACTCCTTGCTTTTCCTTACCTCCTTGCGGTTCTCAGTACTTAGTACTACAGGCTTGCGCCAGTTCTCTCTGCCAAAGGAGAGCGGAGTTAGCCCCTTGTCCTTTATAACTACATCTCGGTGCATATCCAAGTCAGTGTGGAGAAAATACTCCCTGAGTTTGTATACCTCACGGTTATGTAGGGTCTTGGCATTTAAAAAGCCACGGCCAGCACATCTCCGTGGGATATACAATCTCATCACTGAATACCGAGGATGATGCATTCGATATGTAGTCAACAGGACACGGACTCTCCTATCCAAGGCGTCTAGTTTTTTTTTGAGTCCCCTTATGTATGCCGAAAGAGCACATCAAGACCGGCATGACCCAACCATTGAAGGCGCGAACCTTATTGCCACCTGATAAAAGACTTTTGAGTATTTTTTTTCAGGCTGCAATTATTGTTTCATGTCGGTCACATTGATGCCTAACGCTTCCGACATACCCAAGTATTTGTATGATTCGTTTGCGGACAGTGATTTAAAGTTTATGGAATCTGAAAGTCGTAATCCGTCAGATTCCACAATCTCTCCTCGTTTTACATGCATAACCGCGCACTTGTAAACTCCAAATTAATAGAATTACTAAAAGTTTCTGTTACCTTTAGTACCTCTACTAGTTGTGAATCTGAAGGTGCATCCATGTAAAGTAGGTTGGATATTACTTTACCTCCTCTCCGCAAACGATAGCCTAACCTTGACTCCAACAGAGTACTTAGAGGGTTCAAGGCTAAACAAATACACAATGGACTCAAACTATCGCCCTGTAATATTCCCCGCTCAATCCTTATCGGTTTGTAATTACCATCAATCGCTCGGCATCCTGGATAGCGAAGGACTATCCGCCATTGCCCCATACATGATCTCAAGAAACTGCATAGAGTGGTATCTAATTTATACAACTCCAGCACTCCCAAGAGCCATGTATGTGGCACGGAATCTTAGGCCTTCTTGTAATCTATCCAGCAAGTCGACAGACTCTTTCGAAAACGACGAACCTGTTGGCTAATGGTCATATCAATGAGGAATAGCTCCTTAGTGCCTCGTGATCCACCCCTACATCCATTCTGAGAGACAGACAAAATACTATTATTCTGTATGTGACTATTAATCTTATCTCTCAGAATGGAGGTAAGTAGCTTATACATATACCGTCAGTCAACAAGTAATCGGTCTATAATTTTTAGGATCCGTTGCACTACCTGACTTATGGAGCAGGTGGGTGACTCCAGTGGTAAGGAACTGTGGTAGCGACCCAGACTCTAGAGCTGACTGGAACTGGGATGCCAAGCATTCGTGCGAGATGCGCAGCCATTTTAGCCACAAGCTATGCAGCCCGTCCGGTCCCGGAGACTTTCAGTTGGGAACGGATCGAACTGCAGCGGCTACATCTTCAGAAGCAATGGAAATTTTTCCCATCACTTCCAAAGGCTCGCACGCTTGCCTGACCTCCAGCATCCAATCACCTTCAATGTGGTCGACGGGAAGAACATTAGAACGCGTGCATCTTAACCGATAATTGCGGGTTCAAACCCAGGCAAGCACCGCTGATTCATGTGCTTAATTTGTCTTTATAATTCATCTCGTGCTCAGCGGTGAAGTGACAAATTTCATAGAAATTCTGTCACATGTGTATTCCACCAACCCGCATTGGAACAGCGTGGTGGAATATTTTCCAAACCTTCTCCTCAAAGGGATAGGAGGCCTTTAGCCCAGCTGTGAGAATTTACAGGCTGTTGATGATGATGTGGTCGACGGGCACCGACCAGATGTTGCGCCAAAATGTATTCGTGGCATCATCATCTGGGCGACACCCATCGCTCACACCCTGGTCAAGGCGCTCCCACGTTCTGTACACCCACCTTTCATCGCTCTGGAATTTGCGATTCAAGTAATAACGGTCCACTCGCCGCTTGTACTGACGAATGCGGCTTGCCCATGCAGAAACTTTTTGTTTTAGGAAGTCAATACGCTCCACATGTAATGGATACTCTTGCAGACCGATACGAGTCCCCAAGAATGCCTGCCCCACGAAACGCATTACACGTGGACGCGTATTCCCTTCCTTAAAACAATATAGTTTTCCAATGAGAACTCTGGTCTCACTAATACGCTTCTCAATCCTGCTCTGCCAGGCCGGTGCAGCAGCCTTTGGTCGTGTAGCTCGTTCGGTGTCTTCAAATATAACACCGGCTATACGACATGCTGCAACAGCCGCACAAAACAGAATTGAGTGTGTATCCTCGAGATTTTCACTGCTCTCCAAATAATCTGCGAGCAGTGAAGCCAAAGTGCACACTAGGTCCCTATTCCGTTTAGACACGGGCAAATGTGGCGACCGTGGCCTAAGCTCAGCGGGAGTGTTACGATACTCCCGAATCGCATCCCCCAGTGCGCGCCTCAATTGATCACTGTACTTACTTGTTGTAAAAGCCATGTCACCACCGTCTTCGTTATCATGTTCTGGGCCCTGTGGTATTGCAGGAAGTGGTTCCTTAACCACGGGCGTTGACGGGCCGGAAGTGACACCGCTATTACACGTTTCTGAGTGAATCCGATCAAGCACGGTATCACTCAGCCTGTTGTTACGCAGAATGACTCGCACCTGATCCGATAGTCGTTGAGCCGAGACGTTGATAGCTGGTTCAAGCGCCTGAAACAGAGAGAGCATCCTAACACGGTACTTATTATTATTATTATTAGTATTCTCTCTTATGAGGTAACTGAATCCTATACACGCGGGCCGTAGCCAAGCGCTAGTAGGAGCTAAGTAATAGTATAAGCAGCTGAGATGGATGAAGTCGTAAGAAACTTGCGAGTGAGGCGGCAAGTGTTAAGGATTACTGCCTTTTGGAGTAAATCATTAGTGTGATGAGGAATGTGTAATGTATAAAGGCTACGTTGTAGGCTTTTGGGTACGACCCCAGTTGATAAGATGACTATGGGAACAATATGAATGGTGCCTACACGCCACTGACGCTTCAGTTCTATTGCTAAGTCTTGATATTTACTGAGCTTTTCCGAAATTGTCGATTGTATGTTGTGAGTGTTAGGAATAGCTATATCAATAAGGTAAACAGTTTTGTTAGTTTTGTCGTGTAGTGTAATATCGGGTCTATTGAAATGTATTGTTTTATCTGTGATTATGGTTCTATCCCAGTATATCCTTTACCTGCTATTTTCTAGTATGGTGTCGGGTTTGTATTTATAGTATGGTATCTTCTTATTTATAAAATTATGTTTGTGTGCAAGGTGTTGGTGTATAATGGCGCTTACTTGGTCGTGTCGGTGTTTATTATCAGTTTGCGCAAGGGCTCGGCAGGCAGAAGTTATGTGTTGAATGGTTTCAGGATTAGAATGACAGTGTCGGCATGTATCTGATTGAAGATTAGAGGCGCGTATTATATGCTTCTGGTAGTTCCGGGTGTCCATAACTTGATCCTGGATCGCTAACATAAAAGCCTCCGTTTCAGGAAACACTTCACCACGCCTCAGCCAAGCGTTTGACGCTGCTTTGTCAACATATGATTGCTCTAAATCGTGGCGGTGTCTTCCATGAAGGGATTTCTGTCTCCATAGAGCGGTTTTTTCGTTCATGTCAATAATCCGTTCGTTTTTTTGCGTGTGTCGGTCATTAAGGTTTAGTGGGGTAAGGCGTTTGTCTGCAAGCGTCACTGTTTCATGTAGTGGAGAATATTCTGAGCGTTGATGGAAGTAGTGTCTCAAGGATGTAATTTGTTTGTTATGCAGATTGATCTATTAAGCCTCGTCCGCCTTCACCTCTGGGAAGAGTCATTCTTTGAACATAAGATCTAGGGTGATGTTTTCGGTGGGCAGTTAGAGTAGTATTAACGATTAAGGTTTTGGAGCTCACATTAGGACTAGTTAATTATACCGAAAGAATATGTAAGTACCACCGGGATTGCGTAACTATTGATTGCTAAGAAGTATTATAAGTTATGCGAGTTGAGTTGAGATCGGAAAAGGATATTAAGACGATGTTTGAATTTAGTTTTAAGGCTATTTTTTGTTTCTTTTTGGTCAATTTTCCGAGCTTGTTGAAAGCCTAAGTATTTATAAGTAGATTCTTCATCTAAAGGTTCAATAATAATTCCTGACTCTAAAATGTAGCTGTTTGAGACGAATTTTCCATTTTTTACAGAAAATGTCTTACATTTATCTATCCCAAATTTCAGGTGTATGTCGCTTGAGAAAGTTTGTGTAATGTCTGCAAGGTGATGTAGTGATTGTATTGTGTCGCTATATAACTTAATATCATCCATGTACATAAGATGTGTGAGAGTGGTGTCTTTGTGTGGAGTGTTTATAATGTAGCCGAGATGGATTTGTGGAGCATATGGGAGAGAGGGTTTAACGCAAGACAAAACCATAGTGGGCTAAGGGCGTCACCTTGGAAGATTCCTCGTCGTATTAAGATGTCAGGTATGTATTAGAATGTATTAGAATGTCCCGTGATTTTAAGGGTGGTTTTCCAGTTCTGCATTGAGTTTTTAAGGAAATAAATAAGTTGTGGGTGAATTTTATAGTGTTGTAATACGTAAAGAAGCCAGCTATGTGGTATGGAGTCAAAAGCTTTCCTGTAGTCTATATACATGGTGTTAATATTTTTTTTCTTAGAAGTAGCATGTTTCATCGTAACTGAGTCTATTATTAGCTGTTCTTTGCACCCTTGTCTACCTTTTCGGCATCCTTTTTGTTCTTCGGTAAGAATATTGTTAGCGGCAATGTGTTTGTGTAGGAGTTCAGTAATTTAGTATTATTATTATTAGCTTTAATAATGACAATCTAATTTAATATCATAAATGCCAAAGCAGATTTGCTTATTTGTCTGAACCGAGTGGACCCGCTTTCAGTGAAGAAGTATGTATGATATTTAATTGTTTTCTATTTGAATAACGTTTGTTACAGATGCTCAGCTTCATGACTACATATTTTGTTATAATGGTACAGTGTGTGCAAAACAGATGGAAGATAGTGGATAAAAGTGCTCACGAGGGCTTAGATGAATAATTTTATCGATTGAAACATCGACTCCGAGATTTTTGTAAATTAACAAAACTTAAGAAATTCCCATCTCCTGGGAACACCGAAGAGAACTTTTTATATAAACATTGAATCACTTACTAATTAGCTAAGAACTAGCACGTGGCTTGAGTGTGTTATTATTTTTATTATGGTTAATATATTATATCAGGATAATTGAAAAATAACATCTATTTCTTTATTATTTTATAGTATTTTAAGGTTTAAGGCAATAAAAGATGACATGAATATGAAAATATATTTTAAAATTGACCGATCGTATGTAAATATTTCTTCATTTTGTTTTTTCACTCAAAATCGTCCCACTTCAATAATACGTGTTTAAATCAAATTATTTTATTACTTTTTAGTAATCACTTTGAAGTCGGTGTTATTTTTTAGAAAAAATATTTTATTTTACTCTTTTTAGTGTTATTTTCTCAAAATAGAAATTAAAAGTCCTTATGTAACAAATGGTTATTTGTTGATTTTTTTTCAAAAAACGCTGAACCTATTTCGATAAAACTTATATGGGACCACTTCTGGAGCATGATATAGCAAACAATATCATAACAAAAGAAATGTACTTCTCATTATAAATGCTACGAAGAGGAGTATAAATCCATTTATTAATGTTGAAAGAACTATTTCCTAACTCCTAGTAATTGAGAACTTACACCTTCCATCATCAGCTCAGCAATATAACGTTATGATTGCCAGAAGCAAATGCCAATATAACTTCAGAAAATATGTAAAACGCGGTACATTTTATAGGTACTATAAAATTTGAGGATTCCCCTCGATTTCTCCAGGATTACATTATCAGACTCTGATATCCTCATCATGGTACCATTCCAAGAGTATCTTCTTCCAAACTAAAAAAGAATCATCAAAATCGGTTCATAAATGGCGAAGTAATCGGCGAACAAACATAAAAAAATATATATATACCGGTCGAATTGAGAACACTCCTTTTTTTGAAGTCGCTTAAAAAGTATCATTTGATTTTTCTAATGAAATGTTTTGGCTTACATTAGTAAATAAATAAAATTTTAACAAAAAGAAAAATCGACTTCAAACAAAACACTATTTTTAAACAAATAAAAATGCACAAAAAAGTAATAAAAATAATTGCATATTCAACATATTTTTTAGAATCCTCCTAGGTAAAATGAAATGAAAAATATTAGACTACTTAAAAGTCGATTTACGATTATATAACGTAGTTATAGTTATTGTTATCTTTGGAGCCGGTGTCCGTGACTGACTGTGCACACGCCTCAACAATCAAAAGAAAGAAGCGATACGAGCCCCTTGATTGACCCAGTACATTATCGTATTAAAGGTAATTTGTAAAAAACATATTTCTTAAAGTATTCTCGTATTGTTTTTTGATAGATATACTGTAGGGTTTTCTTGGCTGACACCGACTCCAAATATAGCAATAATAATTATAACTACATTATATAATCGTAAATCGACTTTTAAGTAGTCTAATATTTTTCATTTCATTTTACTTAGGAGGACTCTAAAAAATATGTTGAATACGCAATTATTTTCATTACTTTTTAGTGCATATTCATTTGTTTTAAAATAGTGTTTTGTTTAAAGTCGGTTTTTTTTTGTTAAAATTTTATTTATTTTTTGATTTTAAGTGAAGCTGATGTAGACTAACTATTTTTTCTTAATATGGATAGATTAAGCGTTCCGTTTATATGAGTCAGAAACGACTTCGAGGACTATTTCAAAGGAAACTTGCGAATAAAGCAAAAATAGACTTTCGAAAATGCGGCTTTAATACTTCATGCGGCATAAACTACAAGGATCCCTCGAAAGAGCTGTAATCGACCTCAGCAAAAAATCTTTGAAAAAGAGCTAATATATGTCTTACATCATATGACATCACGTCACATACACAAAATTTGATTAAGGATAGTAACAAATTTTGCCCCATATCGCAACTTAACTGTGAACCGTATAGGAGTTCCATCACCTCCAAATAACAATAATATGTTTATTGTTGTAAATTACAAATTGACATTATAAAAAAAAAAAAAAATCCCGCTGAGTTTCTTTCGCCGGTTCTTCTCAGGTCTGAGGTATTATATTCCGAACCGGTGGTAGATTATCGCCAATCAATAAGAAAGTGTAAACACTTCTATTTTGAATAAAGTTTTTTGACTTTGACTTTGACTACATAATATAAAACAAAGTCGCTTTCTCTGTCCCTATATCTTAAAATCTACGCAACGGATTTTGATGCGGTTTTTTTAATAAATAGTGTGATTCAAGGGGAAGGTTTGTGTATATAAAACATGAATAATATAGTAAAGAAACACTGATAATTTTTGAAGTTGGCGATATGATATCGTAAATAAACAAATTCTGTAGTATATATGTATTTAGTATCAGTATTGCAGTATTGCATTGATTATAATATTCGACTATGATAATAACATAAACATAACCACATTACGGAAGGTGACTCAAATATCCAAATAACCTCATCATCCTCCTGCCCTTTTCCCAATTTTATTTGGGGTCGGCGCAGCATGTCTTCTCCTTCCATACTTCTCTGTCAGACGTCATCTCACAAGTAACATTCTTTCTAACCATATCGTCTTTCACACAGTCCATCCATCGTTTTCTTGGTCGTCCTCTACCTCTATATCCATCCACATTCATACTCAAGGCCTTCCTCACAATATGTCCCTCATTCCTCCGCATTACATGCCCATACCATGATAGCCGCCTTCCACATAACCTCTCGGCTATCGGTGTCACTTTCAAACTTCCTCTTATGTACTCATTCCTTACTCTATCCATTCGTCGTCCCTTTTGTAGCCCAACCCTCAGATCCATATAGGACAGCAGGTCTGATCATGGTTTTATAGATCTTCCCCTTAAGTTTAAAGGGAATACGGGAGTCACAAATTGTTCCTGTAACCTGCCGCCATTTCATCCATCCTGTGTTAATCCTGTGCTTCACCGTTCGATCTATTTCGCCATCGCCTTGGATGAGTGAACCGAGATACCGGAAGTCGGAGCAGACTGGAAGAGCTGCGCCATCAAGCGCTATGGCTTCAGGACTGGAGAGACCGCCGAAATCGCAGAACATGTATTCAGTTTTCGTTCTACTGATTTTCAGGCCAACATTCTCCAGTTTCCGTTGCCAATCCTCCAATCTACTCTGGATCTCAGGTCCATCTTCGCCAACCAGTACAATGTCGTCGGCGAAAAGCATGCACCAGGGTGCCTCCTCCTGTATGTCCGCCGTTAGAGCGTCCATAACCAGCAGGAAGAGGTAAGGACTTAGAGCCGACCCTTGGTGCAAACCTACAGCCACATTGAACCGATCCGTGTTACCGGCAGACGATCGGACGTAGGTACAAGATCCCTTGTACATAGCACGGACTAACTCCACATACTTCCCAGGCAAACCTTTCTCTTTCAATGCCCACCATAACACCTCACTAGGCACCCTATCATAGGCTTTCTCGAGATCAATGAACACCATGTGCAGGTTCTTGTGAGCACTTCTGTACTTCTCGCACAATTGGCGGAGTGCAAAGATAGCGTCCATTGTCCCTCGACCTGGCATAAACCCAAACTGATTTTCGGTAATTTCACTCTCTTCTCGCAATCTTCTCTCTATTACCTTCTCCCATACTTTCATAGTATGTGATATGAGCTTAATCCCTCTATAGTTGTTACAATCCTGCACATCCCCTTTATTTTTGAAGATGGGCACTAGTGAACTACTGCACCATTCTTGTGGGATGGTTTCTTCGTGCAACAATTTATTGAAGAATAAAGTCAACCACATACATCTTTCACTCTTTAATATCTTCCATACTTCAACTGGTATATCATCTGGACCCAAAGCCTTCCCATTTTTCATGCTTTTGACTGCTGTCATTACCTCATCCATGCTTATTTCTCTTACTAATCCCTTATTTACTCGCTCTTCTCGAAGAACACCATTCCAGTCATTTTCTTCATTCATAAGCTTTTCAAAATAGACCTTCCATCGTTCTTTTATTTCCTCATCTTTACATAAAACTTTACCAGCCTCATCTTTCATGCATTTGATATATGTTATATCTCTCGATCGTCTTTCTCTTTCTTTCGTTATTCGGTAGAGATCTTTCTGGCCTCTGGGGCTATTCAGTGAATTGTATAATCTCTCCTGTGCCTTCGCTCTGGCAACCGCTACCACCTTCTTTGCTTTCCTCTTATATTCCCTATAAACTTCCTTTTTTTCATCTTTCAGACTTGCATTCACATTTTTTACAACCTGCCATTCTTTAAATGCCACTTTCTTCTCTTTCAGTACATTTTGCACTTCGTCATTCCACCACCACGTATCCCTAGCTTAATATTATATATTAAATATTATATTAAACCCTTTCCTTTCGACTCTCCAAACACATCTTTTGCGACCTTCCTTATATACCCAGCCATCTCATTCCAACATTCATTTGCCAGTGTCTCTTTCATATCATTTGTATAATTTTCTCCACTATTTGGTTCCTAAATCTACTAGCACATTCATCATTCTCTAACATACGCCATCGTGTCTTAGGAGGGGGCCGTATTCGGCTGTTTTTGGGCGAGACACTTAATTTAACATCCATTAGGATAAGTCTATGTTGGGTGACTAATGCTTCGCCTGGCAGCACTTTACAGTTTTTGACACAGCATAGACTCCTCCGCCTCACTAGGAAATAGTCTATCTGTGTCGCGTGGTGGCCACTCTTGTAAGTTATGAGGTGTTCCTCTTTTTTCTTAAACCACGTGTTTGTTATAGCCAGGTCGAAGGCACAGGCAGCTTGTAAAAGTGCCTCGCCGTCAGCGTTCCGGTTCCCAAATCCCAACCCACCATGCACTCTCTCATATCCATTACTCTCTCTCCCTACATGGCCATTAAAGTCACCACCCACGTATACTTCCTCACTATCCTGTACATCCATCAGCAGACAATCAAAGTCCTCCCAGAACTTTTCTTTCACGCTCTCCTCATAGCCTGACTGTGGTGCGTAGACATTTAATAAATTCAGTGTCACGCCGTCCACAATTAATTTAATTGCTATCAGTCTATCATTCACTCTTTTTACATCCACCACACATTCTTTCAACCTACTATCTAAAACTATCCCCACACCATTTCTCTTGCCATCACTTCCACAATAGAATAACTTATATCCTTCTCCTATTACCCTAGCCCTTGCACCCTTCCACTTTGTCTCTTGCAGGCACGCTGCATTTATCCGTCGTCTTTTCAAAACATCTGCTAGCTCTCTTCCTCTTCCAGACATCGTGCCTACATTCCAACTCGCACACCTCAATATTACCTCTCTCACACTCTGAGCTCGCTTCTTACGTCGCACCCGCCCGTTTTGGTGCGACAACCCTTGTCCATTTCTCACAGGAGCCGGGTGCTGCCCCTGCGCGTCGCCTGTGGGGTACGCCCTAGCCCTATCATTCCTATGGTTTCCATTGTCCATGCTGCTAAAAGTTTCGGCTTAAATTTTTAAAGTCGGCCGCCTGCCTGACACTAACCCTCCTTGGGAATGCTATTGTGGTGGTTTACCCGCCACCGTACGGGTGGCCCAAAGTGCAGGTGATATGCGCTGGGCCCTAATATAAACCCTTAGTCGCCTCTTACGACACCCACGGGTAGAGTTGGGGAGGTCCTATTCTAGTCCGGGACCACACGGACATAATATCAAAATAACCTATAAATATAAAAGATTTGACCGAGTATCGCTAACGTGCACCTTAGAATTGTTCTGTCCCCTTCCGTTCCGTTACTTTGTCATGGATCCTATGCTCAGAACCTTACCAAACTTTCATCAAAGTACCCTTAAAGTATATATTTTATAATAAAAAAAGAATTATCAAAATTGGTTAACGTGATTTTCAGTTATTCACCTATTTGTCGCGCATATACATAATGCAAATTTAAGACTTATGTCGTTTTCATACGGATACCATCATCGGAAAAAAATAAAATTAAAATGGGACCCCACGGGAAGCACCTTTCAAACAAAAAAAAAAATATGAAAATCGGTCCACCCAGTGAAAAGTTATGAGGTAACAAACATAAAAAGCGGTAAGCGACTTTGTTTTATACTATGTAATATATATATGTATGGATAATAATGATCATAATCTAAAAATATACAAGTGAAATACCACTTACTGATTAATCATGAAATTTCATATACTACAACACCTACAAACTTGAAATTTGTAGCTTCCTTATAGGGTGAAGAGCAGATTTCTACTGCTATAAATTTTACGAAATTCTATCCCTCAGGGGATAAAACGGGGTTGGAAGATAGTCCTTCCAGATTTCGCACGGATAAAGCTGCATGTTCGGCTAGTAAACAGATAAATTAATAAAGAGATGTTTTTCATCTCAGTCTACGAGTCTTAGAATAAATGTATGGAATGACAAGTTTTGTTTGTTTTCCAGAACAGTCTGCTTCTTTTAGTATTACTTTTTAAGCGACTTTTTTTGAGGATATCAGAGTCTGATGAAGAGATCCTGGAGAAATCGAGGGAAAAATTTATTGATCACTTTGAAGTCGGTGTTATTTTTTAGAAAAAATATTTTATCAATAGTTACGTGGAGTAGGGAAACGTCCCATCCTTAATTTAGGTAGTGAAAAAAAACATATTGACTAAGACGTTATATTTATATAGTTACACTGGCTCACTCTTCAACCCTGAGCAATTCTGAGCATTGTTGTTTGTCGGTAGAATATGTAACGAGTTTGTGGTATTTCCACACACATGTTTGCACCAAGCTCTACCGCCAATCAAATACCATTTAATTCTTCATTTTAAGTTTATTACTTTAAGCAGTTAATAATTACACACACATACAAGCATGAAATCTGTTTGTGTATGTGTGTCTACAAAAACAATCCATTAAAGAAAATGGCCGTGTTTACATATAATTATTCTACGCGACACAAATTGCAAGACTCTGAAATCTCAGTTAATTAGTATAATACAGCGCATTGTAATGTCATAATATGTCATCCCGGCTGTCGGCTGAGCCCTCAGCGCGGGTAAACATTGCGCTGGAAATAGGGCAAGGTCGAGAAATCGCATTAAACAAACGACTTTATTTATTACCCTGAAGATGATAGCAGAACGAAATATGATGAACACACGGCCACTTATTAATAAGTGCGAAGTAAGTATCAATTTATTATAAAGATTTATACACTATAAACAGTAATATAAAATATTATAATATCATTGTAGAACGGAAACTGAGTGACGTAGTCGAGGAAGTGACGTCACCTATTAGACGTCGTAAAAAAAGGGGCATCCATCTTGGGTTGTCACGGAGGTAACAAATTTGTGACTGTCATTTGCATTCTTGATGAATTTCATAATACTAGTGGGTAGCACGCAAGCTTCGCGTTTATTCAACAGATTTTTACGTGTTTCGAATCTATACTTCTATAGTAATAATATAAATGTGAAAGTATATTTCAACGTTCTAACCAATGAATCGAATTTGGTGAAATTTGCTTTGAAGCAAACTTGAACTCTATAAACTCAAGGTAGGACATAGGCAATGTTTTTCCTAACACGACACAAAACAACCAACCCTTAAAAAGTGAGCGAAGCTGCGAGCAACAACTAGTCCTAAATATACAAATCTCTCATAGGTTTTACATTGATTTAATGTACTCGTAATTTTAAACTGACAACGTCTGTTCGTACGTTTTTCATTTGTTTTTTTTTTCTAATATAAGTATAGTAAAGGTATACAATTATTTGTTGTTAAATATTAATAAATTAGTATATTAAAATTACGAATCCTATTCAATTTTCAGCACATCAACGGCTGGAGCTTTTCATATGAGATAATGTATGATCTTCTACGTGCAGCTAACCTTCCATATATAAGATTATATTTATGATATCCTTTAATTTATAAGATATTGTTGCTATATAACTGAAACATAGTTAATCTGTATCCGAAGATATTTATTTAAAACATTTTACTGAATTGTTGATTATAATCTATATTATTATTATTAATTATAATATTATAAATGTGAAAGTAACTCTGTCTGTCTGTCTGTCGTCACAACCAAACCGCTTAACCGAATTCGATGAAATTTGGTTTGAAGCAAATTTAAACCTCAAGAAAGGACATGCGCTACTTTTTTACCTGACACATAACAACCAACACCCTAAAACTCAAGCGAAGTTGCGGGCGACTACTAGTATAATAAAATTCATTGATTATGAGATTTCAAGTAGGGCACATACTATGTGTGGTGTTATAGATATAAAGTGTTTTAATGTAGGTATTTTAAAGAGGTTAGTTGTATTGTTGTCTAGCGCGGGGTATACTAATGAGCACCCCTCATTAGCCATTACGGCGCGCCGTCAAACGCAGAGAAACGTTCCTATATTTATGGACAGTATACTCTTTTGAGCTCGAGTATAAAATAAAAATACACGACTTAAAAACTGTAGTAGAAAATTTAAGTTGTATTCTTTTTAATCTATATTATCTATGTAACATTTAAAAAAATAGTGCAGTTGTTAAAACTGAAGCATAATTTGATTATTTGATGTGTTTGTCATTAAAATTTTTTGTTTTCTAAAGTAATGTTGAAAAATTTAAAAAGAAAAGTCACGAAAGCATTTCATTAAAGGTACACATTTTAACACCATTCGACTGAAATAGGTCGATTTTCATGGATAAAAGTTTTGAGACTTCAAGACTCGAGTTTCTATTCAATATTTTTTTTAATGATCGTCATATTTTTAGTCTGTGGTTTCGTTAACGATATTCATTTCTTATCGAAAAACACAGTGTGTAAATCTGGCGTGGTTAATGGTTCAAACTCTGTGTAACCTCTGAATTAATGTAGCATTGCGCCTCTTAATTTGTCTTTATAATCTTTCTTGTCCACGGTGGTAAAGTCAAGTTTCGAAGGTCACACCTGCACGCTGAGGAATGAGAACCAACCACTTGTATCCAACATCTCATATCGAAGAAGCGATTGGATTAAACCTACTCCTCAAAAGCGAGAATATGCCTTTGAGTATGAAGTTAATTATTATTAATAAAGTGTTTGCTGAGTAAATGTTTTTATTTTCAAAATTAATTCAAGTATAAGATACGAGTATATTACGTTCACGCCTGAGGCATGTTATTTTATATTAATGTATTCGTACAAGAAACATAATTAATGAATATTCAATATATTCATCAAGATCAGTAATTAGATTACCCAATTTGGAAAGCCTTTCGTCTTTAGCTTGAATTTTCAACCGACTTCCAAAAGGAGGAGGTTATCAATTCGTCTGTATTTTTTTTTTTTTTTTTTTTTTTTTTTTTTTTTTTTATGTTTGTTACCTCATAACTTTTCACTGGGTGGACCGATTTTGATAATTTTTTTTTTGTTTGAAAGGTAGTGCTTCCCGTGGGGTCCCATTTTTTTTATTTTTTTGTCCGATGATGGTATCCATGTGAAAACAACATAAGTCTTAAATTTGCATTATGTATATGCGCGACAAATAGGTGAATAACTGAAAATCACGTTAACCAATTTTGATAATTCTTTTTTTATTATAAAATATATACTACAAGGGTAATTTGGTGAAAGTTTGGTAAGGTTCTGAGCACAGGATCCATGACAAAGTAACGGAACGGAAGGGAACGGAACAATTCTGAGGAGCACGTTAGCGATACTCGGTCGAATCTTTTATTTATAGGTTATTTGGATATTTGAGTCACCTTCCGTAATGTGGTTATGTTTATGTAATTATCATAGTCGAATATTATAATCAACTAGCTACCCACCCCGGCTTCGCACGGGTGCAATACTGATACTAAATATACTACAGAATTTGTTTATATACGACATCACATCGCAAACTTCTAAAATTATCAGTGTTTCTTTACTATATTGTTCATGTATTATATATACAAACCTTCCCCTTGAATCACACTATCTTTTAAAAAAAAACCGCATCAAAATCCGTTGCGTAGATTTAAAGATATAGGGACAGAGAAAGCGACTTTGTTTTCAACCGACTTCAAAAAGGAGGAGGTTATCAATTCGTCTGTATTTTTTTTTTTTTTTTTTTTTTTTTTTTTTTTTATGTTTGTTACCTCATAACTTTTTACTGGGTGGACCGATTTTGATAAATTTTTTTTTGTTTCAAAGGTAGTGCTTCCCGTGGGGTCCCATTTTTTTTAAATTTTTTTCCGATGATGGTATCCGTATGAAAACGACATAAGTCTTAAATTTGCTTTATGTATATGCGCGACAAATAGGTGAATAACTCAAAATCACGTTAACCAATTTTGATGATTCTTTTTTTATTATAAAGGATATACTTTAAGGGTAGTTTGGTGAAAGTTTGGTAACGTTCTGAGCACAGGATCCATGACAAATTAAGGGAACGGGAGGGAACGGAACAATTCTGAGGAGCACGTTAGCAATACTCGGTCGAATCTTTTATTTGTAGGTTATTTGGATATTTGAATCACCTTCCAGAACGTGGTTATGTTCATGTAAATGTCATAATCGAATATTATAATCAACTAGCGACCCGCCCCGACTTCTCACGGGTGCAATACTGATACTAAATATACTAAAGAATTTGTTTATTTACGACATCACATTGCAAACTTCTAAAATTGTCAGTGTTTCTTTACTATATTGTTCATTTATTATATACACGAACCTTCCCCTTGAATTACACTATCTATTAAAAAAAACCGCATCAAAATCCGTTGTGTAGTTTTAAAGATATAGGGACAGAGAAAGCGACTTCGTTTTATACTATGTATTGACCGAACTCCTAAACGGCTTACAGTTAGGGTGCGATATGGGGCAGTATCACTTAATGTCTTTAATCAAATTTTGTGTATATGATGTGATGCCATATGATGTACGACATATATTAGCTCTTTTGCAAAGTTTTTTTTACTGAGGTCGATTACAGCTCATTCGAGGGTGGTATCTTGTAGTTTATGCCGCATGACGTATTAAAGCCGCATTTTCGAAAGTCTATTTTTGCTTTATTCGAAAGTTTCTTTTGAAATTGTCCCTGAAGTAGTTTCTGATTCATATAAACGGCACGCTTAGTCTATCCATATTAAGAAAAAAATGTTAGTCTACATCAGCTTCACTTAAAATCAAAAAATAAATAAAATTTTAACAAAAAGAAAAACCGACTTCAAACAAAACAGTATTTTAAAACAAATTAAAATGCACTAAAAAGTAATAAAAATAATTGCATATTTAACATATTTTTGAGAGTCCTCCTAGGTAAAATGAAATGAAAAATATTAGAGTACTTAAAAGTCGATTTACGATTATATAATGTAGTTATAATTATTGCTATATTTGGAGTCGGTGTCAGCCAACCCTATACTATACCTATCAAAAAACAATACGAGAATACTTTAAGAAATGTTTCTTACAAATTACCTTTTATACGATATTATACTGGGTCAATCAAGAGGCTCGTATCGCTTCTTTCTTTTGATTGTTGAAGCGTGTGCCTGTGGCTGACACCGGCTCCAAATATAACAATAACTATAACTACGTTATATAATCGTAAATCGACTTTTAAGTAGTCTAATATTTTTCATTTCATTTTACCTAGGAGGACTCTCAAAAATATGTTAAATATGCAATTATTTTTATTACTTTTTAGTGCATTTTAATTTGTTTTAAAATACTGTTTTGTTTGAAGTCGGTTTTTCTTTTTGTTAAAATTTTATTTATATACTATGTAGTGATGGAACTCCTATACGGCTCGCAGTTAGGGTGCGATATGGGGCAGAATTTCTTACTATCTAATCAAATTTTGTGTATGTGATGTGATGTCATATGATGTACGAAATATAGTTGGCCTTTTTCAAAGTTTTTTTGCTGAGTTCGATTACAGCTCTTTCGAGGGATCCTTGTAGTTTACGCCGCGTGACGTATTAAATCCGCATTTTCGAAAGTCTATTTTTGCTTTATTCGCAAGTTTCCTTTGAAATTGTCCTCGAAGTAGTTTCTGACTCATATAAACGGAACGCTTAATCTATCCATATTAAAAAAAATTAGTTAGTCAACATCAGCTTCACTTAAAATCAAAAAATAAATAAAATTTTAACAAAAAGAAAAACCGACTTCAAACAAAACACTATTTTAAAACAAATGAATATGCACGAAAAAGTAATAAAAATAATTGCGTATTCAACATATTTTTTAGAGTCTTCCTAAGTTAAATGAAATGAAAAATATTAGACTACTTAAAAGTCGATTAACGATTATATCATGTAGTTATAATTATTGTTATATTTGGAGTCGGTGTCAGCCAATAAAACCCTACAGTATATCTATCAAAAAACAATACGAGAATACTTTAACAAATATGTTTTTTACAAATTACCTTTTACACAATAATATACTGGATCAATCAAGGGGCTCGTATCGCTTCTTTCTTTTGATTGTTGGGGCAAGGGCACCATGGCTGACACCGGCTCCAAATATACCAATAATTATAACTACATGATATAATCGTTAATCGACTTTTAAGTAGTCTAATATTTTTCATTTCATTTAACTTAGGAAGACTCTAAAAAATATGTTGAATACGCAATTATTTTTATTACTTTTTCGTGCATATTCATTTGTTTTAAAATAGTGTTTTGTTTGAAGTCGGTTTTTCTTTTTGTTAAAATTTTATTTATACTCGTATGTTTCAGATATTATTTATAATAAAATTATTAACAAAATAAATTTATTTTTAGTAAATCTATTACATGAATATCAAATAATGATTATAAATAACAAAATACTTTAATCAATTTCTGGTTTGCTAATATTATTACACCAACAGTTTAAACACGATACGCCTGACAGTATTTCGTGAAAAAAGTAAAGTAAAGTAGCAGCCTGCAGCCTGCCAGCGGATAAGGCCTCCTCTTCCGTTAAGGAGAGGGTTTGGAATATATTCAACCACGCTGTTCCAATGCAGGTTGGTGGAATGCACATGTGGCAGAATTTCGATGAAATTAGACACATGCAGGTTTCTTCACGATGTTTTCCTTCACCGCTGAGCACGAGATGAATCATAAACACGATTAAGCACATACATATATACAGTGGTGCTTGCCTGGGTTTGAACCCGCAATCATCGGTTAAGATGCACGCGTTCTAACCACTGGGCCATCTCAGTTCCTATTTCGTGATAAGGAATGAATTTAAAGACAACTGACAGCTGACGTATGACGTTCGGAAAGATACAATAACTCTCCTTATAATATTATAAATGTGAAGGTAACTCTTACCTGTCTGTCTGACTGACTGACTCTCTGATAGCCAAAATATGAATTTGAAGAACTTTTGCTATTACCTTAATACTGTTCATAGAATTGTGCAACATGCCCCTGGCATTTTCAAGTTCAATGAACCTATTAGTATATACATATAATTATTATTAGAAAAGTAAAAAAAATCGTGCGCCGTGTAAATACGATAGTATAGATACTGAGAAAGTCGCTTGATATGATTGCTTGTCTTATCAGTGATAATCATTGTATATGCACTAGAAGTAAGGATAAACTTATAACGCCAAGTTTCCGACTCCGCAAAGTCAATGGATCCTTCTTGGGGCAAGGTATCCGTTTCTATAATAAAATTCCGCAGAAATTTTTAACTTTGCCGTTTAGTAAATTCAAATCGTTTGTTAAAAATACATTGGTAGAAAAAGCATACTATTCGATACAAGATTTTGTAGATGATAAAAAAGCGTGGAGTTAATACCTGTTGACTTCCAAGCAGGATACATTAATTGAAATAATTGTATTTAATTAACATGACGTTGTATTTTTTAAATGTTAAAAAAGAGTAACTACTGAGTTTCTTGCCGGTTCTTCTCGGTAGAATCTACTTTCCGAACCGGTGGTAGCTTCACTTAATTGTAAAATGACGATTCAAAAGTGCTTATAAAAGCCTACTTGAATAAAGTTTATTTTGATTTTGATTTTGATTTTTGATCTTAAAATCCGGATATAATTTTCATTCATTCATTCATTCAACTATCTATATGAACTTCCCTCACACAATTAGGACGTCCTGACGCTTTGACAAGACCGGCACATACTGCAGAGGAATTCTTTTGAACTAAAATCAATAAGTGTTACTACCCTTCCATAGTGTCCCTTTCTTTTCAAGTGACCGTAAAACAGTATTGAATAGGATTTGCGCAATTGAATATTCCGATCCAGTTATTCGGAAAGGAAATTTTACTGCAAAAGATACGATATTTCTAACCATGCAGTTTGAACCGATATGAAGATATTACTACTGCTAATTTTTCTTTAAATTCCAACTTTATGCTACATTTTTTATATGACGGCTTCTTAGTGGTAGGGCTTTGTGCAAGCCCGCCTGGGTAGGTACCACCCACTCATCAAATATTCTACCGCTAAACAACAGTACACAGTATTGTTGTGTTCCAGTGAGTGAGCCAGTGTAACCACAGGCACAAGGGACATATCATCTTAGTTCCCAAGGTTGGTGGCGCATTGACGATGTAAGGAATAGTTAATATTTCTTACTAATAAGAATAAGTGTCATTGTCTATGGGTTATGATGACACTTACCATCAGGTGGCCCATATGCTCGTCGGCCTAACTATTCCATAAAAATTTAAAATAAAAAAATCTAATAATTTTTAAATATGAATTTTTATTTGTCGTAAGTAAATATTGTTTGGATAAACTTCTAGCAACGTTGAAGTTAACTTTATCCAGCAATTGAAAACAACTTCAATGAAGTTGATATCAGGGATGTTATGGGTTTGCAACTTTGGATCTGGATGTGGATAAATTATTTCGGATCATCCGATTGTTTAGTTAGGGATAGTTCAGTTACGGATAGTAGATTATTAAAAAAATGTAAAAGAAAAAAATGTTTTTAGTTGTACGTTATTATTAAACATTAAACAAATATACAAACAGTTTTAAAATACAAATTACTTACCCTTATTAAGTATAGCACCATTCAAAAACTAAATTATCTATATTAATATTATATATGTGCAAGCAACTGTGTCGGTTGGTCTGTTGTTCTTTCACGACAAAACCGATGAACTGAATTTGATTAAATTTGGTATGAAGCAAATTTGACCTCCAAGAAAGGCTACGTTTTTACCTAACACATGACAACCAACATACTAAAACGCGAACGAAGCTGCGGGCGACTAGTAATAAATATTTTTTTATCGAATCCGTTTGCGGATATATTTCTATTCCAGAATTCGATAGTTTTGATTACGGTCACGGAGCTCCATTACATCTCTGATTGAAATATGACAATTTAGGAATCCATATTGACATAATCCTCTGAAAGAATGTTTTCATTACGTTAAGGATTTACGACAATCATACCTAATGAGAACGTACTAAACAGTATGGGGATGCAGCGCATCACGTGGGCAATATTCTACATGATTCAGTGTATAGTTTTAGGATGGTCACGAGTTTAAACAACGATATTATTCCAGATTCATTTATTAGCACTATTTTCACATTAATTTTATCCACTAATTCGTGTTTTACAATACACCCCGTATTTTATATCTAAATTTAGCCTCTCATTCTCATTATTTCTAAATTAATAATATAAATATCACCAAACATTGCCGCCGCATTCGATTTCTTGACATTCTCTTTCTTACTGGCCAGTATCAGACAATCGGCCAGTATTAATAGTGAACAATTAAAATATTACATTACAACATATTCTAAAATTAGTCAATTGACATATTATTAACTAAATTATTCTAATAAATTATAGTTATACAATGTATAACAAAAAATAACTCTAACAATAGTAAGAAATCCAGTTTCTAATTTTTTTAGACTACTTATGTAAAACCTCCTAAAAAGATTTGAATTATATAAAAATCTTATTGCAGATTTAGATTTCGATTTTGTGTTTAAATATACTGCAATATTTTCAAAGGCGAAATTGATCCTTTGATTCCTGTTGTGCGACTATGAATCTTTAAGCCTTTAATATATGGTATAATATTAAAAGAGTGTGTAATATATTTCCCTAAGAGCTTAAACTCCACATTCGTCTGTGTAAAGCCGCGTGAATGGAGAAACAAGAAGCTGGAAGAGGTCCAACTCAATATCCACTTTGAAATAGTGAGTTCCGCAAGTGTAGTCTAGACTTTAGATCTACTTACATCATTGCTTACTCTTCACATTTATGCGTTATGTGCTCAGGGGCTAATCCTTTTGACGTGGCTTTAAGATTTTAAACAAATAGAAACTGTACGATGGCAAACCTGCCCATCAACTTGTTTTATTTTTTAAACTTTGCTATTACGTTTGTTAATATCATTAATATGCAGGTTTTTATCGATATCGAGATTTGATACAAATCGATAAATAACAGCCTGTAAATATTCTTCCACTGAGACTACTCTAGTTAATACTCTTCAATACTCTCCGTATTGAAGTTTATTCTCTTACGTTGCTTCAATGTTGGGTGGTGAATGTGATACATACGTCCAGTACACTCACAATGTATTTTTTCACCACCAATGTATAATGTGTAGCACCTCGCCTTATTGCTTCCAATTCAACGGGAAAATGCTGCTAGCATTCTTGCCACCATTCCACGTGGTCAAGATTTATGCGGTAACTATTTTTAATTCACATTTGTATATATTTAAGGATTTCATTTTAATAATTCTAATATTACACTACAAATGTATGAAAACGTTATGGTATTTATATAGATTTGAACTCAGAATATTTGGAAAATCAACGAATTTTAACCACCGAGCTTTTCGGCTGCTACCGATAAATTACATTTAAAATGAGTACATTGAACCGCAGTATTGCAGTATATACGTTCGTTTCGATCCACTCACACCGCATCTAATGCACACTCAGTTTTGAGTACATGGAGAGTCATTAGGGTAATTTAAATTCTGGTCAAATCGAGGTCTCGTTACGAGAACCCTTAATCGATTAGGTAAGCCATTTGACCCGTTCTTTCAGAATATAAATGCACGCGTGGACATCAAGGAAATTGACAAACCATTACGGCTGATATTTATAGCTACCTAATATATAGAAGATACTTATAATATAACATGGCGGCGTTTTGCGGTTTTTCAGTTAAACACTGTTTACTTTATCTTTGAATTGACAATCGAAAGGAAACTAAGCGTTTAACTAATCACCCCTTACAAACTGATATTAAAAAGGTTGTATATTTTAAAACATTTATTTATCTAGCAACATTAATATATGTTTGTTTAAGTCAAATAATTTTAGATGACATTTCTTTTTTTGTCGGAAGCATGACATGAATATAGACGTAGGTTTGGCTCTAGACGAAATATTTTTTTTATTAAATAAATTCTTTTATTAGCCATTTTTAACCGACTTCAAAAAAAGGAGGAGGTTCTCAATTCGTCGGGGCCTTTTTTTTTTTTTTTTTTTATTTTTTATGTATGTTACCGAATTACTCGAAGATGGCTGGGCCGATTTTGACAATTCTTTTTTTGTTTGAAAGGGCATGTTTTACAGGTGGTTCCATTGTCAGGAGATCAGGATCTGATGATGGGATCCTGGAGAAATCGAGGGAACTCCTCAAATTTTATAGGCAAACCTATAGTGATTTCGGTTTTATTCGAAGTGCCTTGGTCATATGCTCACGAAAAGTGACATTTGATGAAGTGGAACTGATTATGAAGACCACAACTGGTAATCAGAACCTATTAGTAAGTAACTATTTTACGGGTTTAGTTCTATTTCTTTAAGATAGTCGTCAAGCAATTGATGTTAGTACACATGCCTATGATGAAGTCTAGCTGATGGTGGACTACCAGGAGAACTCCTCAATGATTAACGGCATTGCATCGGGAAAAAATGGTATTGTCTAATTGGCGATAAGCAGTTAACATTAGGCTATTGTAACTTAGGTAACGCTTAATTTGAGTTGCAGTCCACATCGTATTGAAACGGCGTTCGGTTATGTTTAGAGTCGAAAGCCGAAATGTACTGAGTATAATAAAGTGAATGACAAACACTACCAATTGTAATTATAAATAGCAAAACAACACTGAAAAGCAGTAAATAAATTTTTATAAATAAAAAAAAACCGCCTTCAAAAATGAACTAAAAAGAAAAAAATAATCAGTTACATCCATAACCAATTTACGATTTTTTAATCATCTTTTGAAGTCGGTGCCAACAAAGTAAATAAATTCCTATATTGAAATCATTTAATTTGTATCGATAGTAAGGTTTGTCTAATGGTATCATCTATACAATAAATAGATTTAGTTTTTGTATGTATGTATTGTGTATTATGTAGGTACCTATATTAGCAATGTAGGCACCGACTTTGAGAGGTGATTAAAAATCGTAAATTGGTTATGGATGTAACTGATTATTTTTTTCTTTTTAGTTCATTTTTGAAGGCGGTTTTTTTTTATTTATAAAAATTTATAATCTAATCAGAACACACTGAAGACATGCTTATTCTGATTAAAGTCATATTTGTAATACGACGATATTATTGGAATAAGTAAATAACTTTGTAGGCGATGTACAAGATTAAAATACGAAATGTGATACACGTATCATAGTAAAAATAAATATACTATCTATATAGTTATTTAGACAACACAGATATTTATTTTTGTCACTTTCTATAAACAAATAAATCACATAATTTAATTTAAATAAAATTAGCTGTGCGCCACTGTGTTTCAAAATTACTGCCTTTTTAAAGTTAAATAATTATTATCTCATTGGTCGAAACAGCTATGCTTTCTTTTTTGTTTGTTTGTCTGCTTATTCGTAGCTAATCTTAGTAAAAATAACGAAAAAAAGTAATTACATCATCATAGGTCACACGTAGGATTATAATTCCGAAGTACAGTTTAGTGTTTACGCTACCAAAATCAGTAGAGTTTATCTAAAGCTATTTAAAAATTATATTATTTTTAATGTCATTGTAATCACTAATACTTTATTTTAGGATTGTTGATTGTTTTGTTTTCGTAAAAATTGTTACATTTCATATTTTTAGGGTTCCGTACGTCTGAATACAAAAACGGAACCCTTATAGGATCACTCGTGTGTCTGTCCGTCCGTCGCTTACAGTCAATTATCTCCGAATCTATTAGACCGATTAAGTTGAAATTTGGTACACATATCAATTCCTGTAACCCAAACACAGAGGTGTGACGTGAGTAGATGAAATCTGTATATGGGGGGTCATTTTGGGGGGGAAGGGGAAAATTAAAAAAAAAATATCTGAAAACTGCATCGTGTGGCATATCAAATGAAAGGTCTTGTTGAGAAGATCTTAAATGTTTTTTTTTGTAATTTTAAAATAAATAGTTTCCAAGTTATTCAAGAAAATAGACGAAAATCGACCATTCCCCCCCCCTTATCTCCGAAACTACTGAACCTAAAATTTTGAAAAAAATACAGAAATTAGTTTTCTCCTTATAGATTATAGGAAAACCTATAAGAAGTCCATGATATTAAAATAACATGGTAAATCACTCAATATTGTGCGTACCAACTTACATTTGCAGGTGGAATGTGTGGGAGAACATATTTTTAACTCCAATGTTAAGTTTTGTTAAATCGGTTTGTAGATGAATATTTAACGAAAAAAATAAGCCCATAATGAGCATTCTACGACCAATGTTTTAGGAGATATTAATTAATTTTTCAATTTAATTCCGCCCGCGGTATGACAAATAAATGCTTAGTAAGGCGCGGGCCCTTACTACGGCATTATGAGACATGACCTTCACGTTGCTCTACTTGAGACAGATTTGTGCGCTAGTGTCTTGTTTCAATAATATAGTTGTAAACAAATCAATGAAGACATAAAAGTGTTATAGTATGAATCGTTTAGAAAAATTAAAAATTTAAATGTAGAATTTATGGGAAAACCGATCAGGATGAAAATGTGCATAGAAGTAGTATTCGAGTCCATAATTAAACTTTTTTTTTTAAGTTATTCATATTTTTTTTTCTTTTAATTATAAGAATGTGACTGATTCTTTTTTATTTTTTATTATTATTTTTTTCCTTCAATTATTCGTAAATTTTAATTCATCTATTATTTGCAGTTAAAATTATAGGTAGGTGAAAAATAAAATGTAATGTGTTATACGATTTTTTTTTAATTTATTTAAAAATATTATTTAATTATAAATCATGATCAAATGGTACATGCTTCCGAATAATAATCATTATAAAATATAAATTGAAAATATTTCGTATGGGAGATTATATTTCATTTTCTACTTACCTCTAATTTTCACCGCAGATCATAAATAAATAGAAATTTACAAAAAATAAAAGGGAAAAAATTAATAATAAAGAATAACTAAGAAACAGTCATTTTATTTTTATAATCAATGAAAGAAAATATAAATAAATAATAATATATACATATATACCTATATTATACAGTATATACATATATACATATATTATACAGGTAATATATACATATATACCTGGAATACTACCTTTACGCACATTTTCATCTCAATAGATTTCCCCAAGGTCGTGCCCTCCACTAGTCAGTCCGATCAAAGTGATTAAAATATATTAAAAAATTCATCTCTACATTATATATATTTTCATTGGTCGGTAATCTTATCAAATACAAAATTTTCACAGTTTGAAAAGAAAACATATTTCGATTACACTCGATTAAAATTTAACATTCTCATTGCTTTATAGCGTCAAAAATTCGAGGTATAATTAATCTATTGTTATACAAATGTCTCGATCTCTGATAAATATATTACAAAATATTGTAATAAAATGATTGTTTAAGCAATTGGTTTTTTAAACAATAAGTCTTATAATTTTCTTCAGGGGTTGTTTGTTTTTCATATTCGATTAATAATTTAAAGAAAGAAAATTAAAAATCGAACGTTTTTGAAGCATTTAATGACGTATTGGCTGGAGTAATATTAATGTGATGCGCGCTGCGCTGCGAGTGTGGTGGGGATTTCGAGTCTATGTCACAGACACAAGGCCCGCGCGGCTCATTCGCGCGGTCGGCTCCCTATGCTGCAGACGTATCCCAGACTTCTATATATTGATGTGATAATTTTCGTCGTTTCTATCGTAGTAAGATTTATTACAAAAAAAAATATTTCACAAAAAATATTTTTCCCTATTGAAAATGACTTCTGTACAGTTATCATATAACTATCTGTTGGATAATGGTAGTTATGTTGAAGAAGATGTTGTGGAGGAGTTTAACTCCTTACTTAGAGTAGTTCATGGGTATCAAAACCGAAGTGTTTATGAGATAACAACAGAGAGATTGCGCCAAAAAGCTCTCCCTGTTGATCCGAACTCAAATTTTCTACAGGTTTTATTTCGTCCTGATTCTGACGATTTTTCGAAAGTTGGGCATTGGGTTTGTGTCTATTATTCATCTCATACGCTCAAAGTTTATGATAGTTTGTATAAAAATCTTAGTGAAATACAGGCAGAGTATTTGAGAAAATTGTTTCCTTACATTCTAGAAAATGAAATCATATTTCCTGTTGTACAAAAACAACCAAATTTGATTGATTGCGGCTTATACGCAATAGCATTTAGTACTTCAATTGTGTTAGGCCTTGATCCATGTAATATTAAATTCAATGTCGAGTTTTTAAGAAGTCATACTTTAAACATTCTTTTAACACATAGGCTAACAGAATTTCCGTCTACAGTTATTAATCGTGGTGGACGTCCCCAAAACAAATACTGTGGCACTAAGTTAGAAAGAAAACGTATTGGTGAAAGAAACAAAAAAAGGCGCCAAAAAATCAATAAACTATCGAACTGTAGTCAAATAGAGGTTTTAGGGAAAACTGTTCTCTCGATTACTATTCCTGTTTCCTATGAAACATTGGAAAATCCTAATTGTTCGTATGATCAGAACGCCCCTATAAATAGTAATTTCAGCCCAGTAAAAAGTACTTCGCTTATTGCTTGTAAAAGAAAATCGTCAAGGATATTAGAGAATAACCTCAAACGAGAAAGATTATCCAGATGTAGTGATGACACTAAAAATAGAAAAAAAGAGCGAGATAAAGAGTCGAAAAAACTGCAACGTTCAGTACCTCGTAGACGCAAGACGGAGCAAAAACGCAATACTGTTTCGCGTCGCATTTCACGTCAGGATCGTACTTACAGGGAACGCGAACGGGTACTTAACACTGCATCACACCATATTTTACGTCAGGATCCTGCATATAAAACGCTAGAACAGGAACGTGATACCATAGCGCATCGTTTATCACGTAAAAATCCAGAATACGCTACTCGTGAAACCGAAATTCGAAATATACGAAATCAGAATATTGAAAATGATTGGGACAAAATTGAAAAACAATTCTTTGATTCTATTTTACATGGCCACACAAGCATTTGTTCGTGCTGCGGAAGATTGTGGCATAGAAACTCCCTGAAGTCATTAAAAGTAAATCATCTGTCTTTTTTCCTAGATGAAGTCATGAGAAACATAAAATTAAGTACATTTTCTGATAATAATAATTATATGTTTTGCTACACTTGTCATAATAATTTGAAAGCGGGAAAAATACCGAGATTAGCAATGAGTAATGGTTTACTGTTCCCTGATATTCCTGACGTTTTACAAAAACTTACACCACTTGAGGAGCGATTGGTTTCACCAAGACATATATTCCTTAAAATAGTAAGAAAAGGGCAGGGCCTTGGTTATCAACATGGATTAACAGGTGGAGTTGTTAACGTGCCTGTGGATGTAAATACTATGATTTCAGCGTTGCCTAGACATCCATCTGATAATCACATTATTACAATAGAATTAAAACGGAGAATGTGTTATAAGCATGGTCGAAAAGAGCGAATCCGGCCGGACGTAATCAGAGAAGCTGCAAAGTATTTAGTGCAAACTGATTTGTTTAAGAAAATAGGTATCAAATATGATGAAGAGTGGATTTACGATGACCAATCCGATGACGAAAATTGTCTCGAAAAATGTACGTGTGATGTTTTGGCACAAGAAGAAAAAAATATTAACCCTGGAAATGTAGAAACTCTATTAGATAATGAAAAAGAT
The DNA here is from genome assembly GCF_905220365.1 of Vanessa cardui. NCBI lineage: Eukaryota > Metazoa > Arthropoda > Insecta > Lepidoptera > Nymphalidae > Vanessa > Vanessa cardui. The sequence continues at coordinate 6,662,419 of NC_061124.1, forward strand.
GTTACTATTACAATGGCGCCAGGAGAAGGTAATCAACCAAGGTCACTAATTTATGATGAATATATGGAAGAATTAGGCTTCATTAAAATACACGGAGGGGTTGAGCGGAAATTCAAAATAAATTTGAGTAATTCCGAAATTATGAAATCAGAGATAACAAGATTTGACCGGAGAGCCATGAGGGCTGACTATTTATTTACTTTGTTGAAAAAACAACAAATGTTACAGCTGCGAAATAATATTTTGACCTGCTTACGAAAAAAAGTAAATAATTCTGTACCTATTATAGTTTCCAATCTGCTGAAAGATGAGTATTTGAATAATCTTATACAGCATGATGACGGGTATAGAGTTTTGTGCGACGTGAGAAATTCACCAGCTCATTGGGAAAACGAAAAAAAAAAGGTACTCGCTATGGTTCGACAATTCGGAGTGCCAACCCTTTTTGTTACTGTGTCAGCTGCAGAGGCCAAATGGCCAGAACTTATAAAACAACTTAAAAAAACTGTTGATAAGGGAGAAGTTAGTCTTAAAGAGGCACGATCTATCTCTTATGAGGAAAAGGCACGTCTTATTCAATCAGACCCATTTATTTGTGTCACATTTTTTGAAACAAGGCTTAAAGAATTGATGAAGACATGGTTAGTTCCATCAGGACCATTTGGGGACAATAAGATTAGCCATCAGTACCATAGGATAGAATTTCAACATCGTGGATCGCCACATGCACACATAATGTTGTGGATAGAAGGTGCACCAATATATACTCCCGAAGACGAAACTTCTATTGAAAATATCATAAAATTTGTTGATATGATCGTATCTTGTGACAGTAATGAAATAAGTAACGATCTTGTAGCAATACAAACACACAAACACACTCACACATGTCACCCAAAACCAGACCGACCATGCAGATTCGGAATACCTTTCTTTCCAATGGACAAAACAAGATTGTTGACTGAATTGTATAAAGACGATCCTTCCACAGCAAAATGGAAAAAAAATTCTAAAAAGTTAAAAGAAGACCTATCTAATGTTTCTAATGATATCACATTTGATGATTACTTGAAATCCACTGGATTAACTATATCCGAATATATTTTAGCCGTAAGAGCTACACTCAAACGACCAAAAATATTTTTGAAAAGAAAACCCAAAGATATCTTGTTAAATCCGTTTTGCAAAAAAATATTAGAACTACAGCAGGCGAATATGGATTGCCAGTTTATATTAGATCCTTTTGCATGTTCAGTTTATATTGTAGACTACATTAATAAAACTGACAGAGGTATGTCCAACTTACTTAGAGCTGCTGTAGAGGAAGCTAAAAATGGTAATGCAAATATAAAAGAATCTCTACGTGCGATATCTAAAGTGTTTCTCAATTCATCAGAAATTTCTGCGCAAGAAGCTATTTACTGCCTCGCAGGATTGCCTTTGTCTCGTGCCAGCGAAGCTGATATTTATATTAATACGGGTCATCCAAACGAACGAGTAGGTATTCTAAAGCCGATGGAAACATTGAAGTCATTGAATGCTTCCTCTACTGATATATTTCAAAAAAATTTGTTAGACCATTACATCAATCGACCACAGGATGATTATTTCGAAAGAATGAGCTTGGCATATTTTGCTGCCTATTATACCTATTCAACTAAGCTATCAAAATCGTACGAGAATGAAAATATGGAAGAAAATACCGAAGATAGAACAACTGGTAGCTGGATACAATTATTAAATAATGACGGCTACATACGAAGAAGATTAAAGCCTAAAATAATACGTTTTCGACGATATAATCGTGAGCAGGACCCAGATAACTTTTATAGAGAGCAGATTATGTTATATGTACCTTGGAGGAATGAAGAGTCAGAGCTTGTAAATGACGAATTAAATTTAGAAGAAATTTTCCTCAATAAATGTAATATGATAAAATCAGAAAGTATACAGTTCAATTCCTTAGGAGGGCCAGAAGAATTTGAAGCGTTATTAGCAGCGGTTCGAAATGCAGAAAATGATGATGAAGAAAATGATAACAATCGAGCTGAAGCAAGAGCCTGTGCTCTAGGTGAATATGAATTGGAGACCCAAGAAATTGATCCCGACCATTGTTTGCAATTACAAGGGGAACAAGGCAATGACTTGATATGTAGAGTAATTGCTCAACCATTATTAATGAACGAAGATCATGTGCTCGCATTACTAAGAATGTTGAATAGTGACCAAAGAAATTTTGTTTTGCACCTAGGAAATCTGTTCACGCAACAATTAGAGCTCCCATTTTATTATTTTGTCAGCGGCGGTGCTGGAGTTGGTAAAAGCTTGCTGATAAAGGCCCTTTATCAATATTTAATGTTAATCTTTAATCGTGAGCCTGGAACTAACCCAGATGAAATAAAAATATTACTTTGCGCCTTTACTGGCAAAGCCGCGTTTGGTATTGGAGGACAAACTGTTCACAACGCATTCTGTTTGCCAATTTCACAGTGTGGTAGTACTATGCCGTCTTTGTCGGCAGGCACGGCTAACACATTAGCTAGTAAGCTATGTAAAGTTAAATTAATAATTTTAGACGAAATATCTATGTTGGGAAGTAGGACTTTCAATCAGATTAATCGCAGATTACAGCAAATTTTTCATACAGACGTCCCGTTTGCTGGTAAATCTATTATTTCTGTAGGAGATTTTAATCAATTGCCGCCAGTTGGAGACAACTGGATTTTTCAGCCTAATACAGGACGTAATCCGATGGCAGTTCTAGCTGGTGCACCATTGTGGGAACCATTTCGGCTGTTTCCGATGACTAAAATAATGCGTCAGAGGGATGATCTCAATTTTGCTATTGCTTTGAATAACATGGCTACTGGTAATATGAATCACATTGATATTCAACTTATCAAGTCGCGGTGTTTCAAAATGAGCAGCTTACCTGCTGATGCTGATGGTGCTATACATTTATTTGCAAGTAACAAAGAAGTGGACAATTACAACAAACAAAAATTATCACTAATGAATACTGAAGGTTGTTCTGTCAAGGCTATAGACATAGTTTCCGGTTCACCCAATCCGATAGCAAAAAAAAAAGCATTACAATCAGTGAACGCATTACCAACAATGAAGACATACGGCTTGCCTAAGATACTGTATGTGAAAATAAGTGCCCGATATATGATAACAGTAAATCTAGATACATCTGATGGACTAGTTAATGGCACTACAGGATTACTGAAAGCTATAGAATATGGTCGCCATATCACTACTAATGAAAGAAGACCTTTGCGATTGTGGTTACAGTTTGATAACAATGTCGGTATTGCGACAAGGAATAAATTTGAGGTTCATACCCGGAATCACCATGCATATATAGAATCTCAGTGGACACCGCTAGAAACTTCTACGTATACAGTGAAACAATGGAAGTCATCGAACCTCAAGGTACATCGGTCTCAATTTCCAGTAGTACCAGCTGAGGGAATGACGATTCATAAATCTCAAGGCTGCACTATGGAAAAAATAGTTGTTCATTTGAGTAGAAATGTGAAGCGATCAATGTTATATGTAGCCTGTTCTCGAGCTACTTCAGCTAGTGGCCTTTATTTGGTTACATCAGATGGTAATTTCAATCCCCCAGCAAAGGTATCAGAAAAAAGTGCAGTTCATTTGGAAATGATGAGACTGTTAGAAAATAAATTGATACCCCAGTTCGAAGTTTTACAGTCACCAGGAGATGAAATTCAAATAATCTTTCATAATGTACAATCATTGCGTAAACATTTACTAGATGTAAAAGCTGATTGTATAATTCATTCATCTCATATTACATTATTCGTAGAAACTTGGGGCTCTCGAAGCGACAATTTTGAGTTGGAAGGTTTTGAGCAAGTGTGCAGAATAGACGGTCCCAATGTATTGAATGCAAATCCCGGAAGGGGTGCAATAGCATATATAAATTGTAATTACGTCAATGAATTAGATGACGGTTCCAATAAAGGTTTATTTATAGATAGTCCAGGAGGTGGACACTGTGAATGTCTTCAATTCAAAGCATTTGGTGTTCAATTTTTAACCGTATATAAATCACCAAGATGTCTTCCGAAAATTGCAGTCGAATGTATTAAAAAGGCTATTAGTGCAAACGAAAAGATTATTATTGCCGGTGACTTTAATATTGATTTTAAGGACAAATCAAAAAATGAAATATCAGAATACCTTCTGTCACTCGGTCTTACTCCGCGTATTCAAGAATATACAACAAGACAAAATTCAACAATAGATAATATATTTAGTAATATCCCTCTCCAATCAGGGACCATTCATACTTTTTTTAGTTACCACAAACAAATTTGGGTCAGATTTAAAAAAAACATATAGGTAACATCGTACGGAACCCTCTTCACGCGAGTTCAACTCGCACTTGCCCCCTTTTTTATTATAAAATGTAAAATAGCGAAGTTGTATTAACATTAGTCTATATTTTTAGTAACCAATGTTCCTTCTCTATAATATTATAAAGAGCTAGAATTTGTTAGTTTGAATGTAGAGGGTTAGCTCCGGAAATAATAATCCAGTTCACTGGTAGACAGCTTCATTATTAGAAAAAAATATAGGAAATAAAATATATTGAAATTTTCTTTGAGAATAAATTGCACTCGCGCGAAGCCAGACCTTGAACCGACCTTAGACTTTCTATTCTACCATGGAATTATATTATTGGAAGGGTAAATTGGCCGACTGGCTATAAGTGTTCATCGCTCACATATATTGGTGCTGTAAGAAGTACGTTTCCAATGTACTACCAACCTTGGAAATTAAGATGTTATAACCCAATGTCTGTTACTGGTCTAATCATCCTTAACAGCAGAACACACTAATAGTTAAGATTCTAAGCGTTTCTGTTACCCGATGATTCGGTGATATCTAGTCCAAGCCTTTGTACAAGATAAACACTTTCTTGGTGGTAGGGTTTTGTACCCGTCTGGGTAGGTACCACCCTCTGATCAGATATTCTACCGCCAAACAACAGTACTTGGTATTGTTGTGTTCCGGTTTGAAGGGTGAGACAGTGTAACCACAGGCACAAGGCACATGATATATTAGTTCCCAAAGTTGGTGGCGCATTGGTGGTGAAAGGAATTGTTAATGTTTCTTACAGCGCCATTGTCTACGGACGGTGGTGACCACTTGCTATCAGGTAGCCCATATGCTCCTCCGCCAAACAATATCATAAAAAAACCTCACATATTCTCAAAAAACAGTCATCCTAATCCACAAGATTATTACACATTTACGTCAATACTGAAAAATGTTACGCACAAAGAAAGTACAATTTACACCAAATCTTATTTAGACGTCCAATACCTATTTGTTACGAGTATAAGGATCAAAAGAAATGTCCAATTGAAAAAGTTACTGGAATTATTTGAAATACCGAAGGACCTTTTCTACACATTTTCCAAAACGATATTGAATCGTTTATTCTTCTGTACTTAAGTAATATTCTTAATACTACAATACCAATAATTCGGGGATTGGTCGAAATTTGACGTTAAATATTATTGAAAATTTAAGGAAAACATTTTATATTTTCATGTTTCGAACTTTTAATTGTTCCTTTTGTTTCGAAATTTTTATTGTTGGTAACACTGAAGTTCCGCTATGGCTACTAAACAACAGAAGGTGCGTGTATGTACACAGAGTCCGTACATGTTGGCGTTAAGATTATTTATAATTTTATTTAAATATATAATTATATTAAAAACATACTATTATTTCACTATTACTATAACATTTACTCACAAATTGATTTATTAACGATTTGATTATGTAACGTATAAACATTGTCAAATGAGTTGTGAAATTTTCAGGCGATTTGACATTTAATGGGCGGTATAGCGAGTTTTCGTGTGGTTTTTACGTCTGTCTGGGCGTGCACATAATAAAAAATTTCTGATATCATTTTTTCATAGCACTGAAAGAATCATAACTTAAAAAAGTCGTTAGTAGATAAAGGAGAGAAAGGTACTGAACTGTTTTATTTCTACTTATTTACAATAAATCGTCCCTAAAATACATTTACTTACGAAATTTCAACCCGTATCAAACCCGCAAAGGACGAGTATTGTCCTTTAGTTACCTTTTTGTTTTCAAGAGATGAGATGGCACAACGCCTTTGCATTATACGGAGACCCCGAAATGGATTAACATTCCTAATGTTCCTTGGCTATATATCATATATTTTAAAACAAGTCGTTGTCTGCGGCATCGCACGAATTTTAGGTGACGGTTGTTGGTTAAAAAGTCTATGATTTCCCCTAGTTTTCAAGACTATTTGTTAACAAATTTTATCAAATTCGGACCACTGATTTGGCTGTAAAAGAGCAGCTGACAAGCATGAACATTTATAGTTTCATTCGCATTTGAAATTTCAGTATAGATTTCACTAATAGAAGAAATGATAAGGAGAAGAAGTCGTTTAAAAAAATGCGTCTTTTATCTTTCACACTGCAGTATCGATATTTCTCTTCGAGCACAATAAAAGTAATACACTATTGGATACTATTACAAATTTTACAAACATTGTATATTATATTTTTTTATGGCAATTGTTGGTGGACCAGCATACGGGCCACCTGACGGTAAGTACACCCATACTACCGCCCATAGAAAATGGCGCTGTAAGAAATATTAGCCACTGCTTACATCGCCAATGCGCCACCAACTCTGAGAACTAAGATGTTATGTCCGTTGTACCTGTAGTTACATCGAAACACAACAATGCTGAGTATTGTTGTTTGTTGGTGACGATAATTTTATTACAATATAATATTTCATATGATCGATGTTAAATAATTAATTTGACGGATCTTTGTATGTAATTGGGTCCATAATTTGTAAAAATGAATGTAATAAGAGTGTTATTAAAAACAACAGGATATTTACCTTCTCGTTCTTGTAAACAAGACATTCTTAGACGATGTCGAAATATCAAACTCCATCAAATAAACATAAAAAACATCGTAAATATTCCGTTTTTAATAATTATAATAATAAAAATAATCATGTTCATTTAAAAACATTTATAACAAGAGTGTGTGATAAATAGAAAAATATACACTATATATTAGGGAATATAACTATAACTTTATAATAGGGAACCCTAACAAAATATACGAGAACATAAACCCGTCGAGTAATCAATACCCCCACAGTCCACATAGATACCTGACCCTTCCTCTTTAGAATATTTTTACTCAGCCAACAAATAGAAGGGAGGCAAATATAACTCAATCAGTAACATTTTGCGCATCTGTTGTGCGTAGGCGTAACAAGGGCCGATCAAATTGGAGCCAGCAATTAAATTACCGGTTGGCGATCGAAATATTTTCGGCCAATATTGGCTGCCCGTACGCGACTTCATTGGATTCTGTGTCGCTTCTAATACATAACACGTGATTTTATTTCTGAAGGATAATCTGTAACTCGAGGATTCGTTTTAAGTTATATTGGTATTGTACATACAGACGGTGACTTATTATTTTATTTTAGTACAATATTTAATTTATTTTGACTGTAGTATCAGGTAACGATATTCTGAAACAAATTACATAGCCTTAACCCTTTTCTGCTTTTGGAGTTATCCCAAGTGAAATAAAATCAGTTTCAAAACTGAAAATTAGCAATTATTATTACCCTCGTATTTTTTGTAACACAAAAGTAATTGGTAGAAAAATAAAAAAACATTGTTAAAGTAAATACTTTTTAATAAATTAAATTAAAAAAACATTATGTGTCTTAAATTTTTTGACTCATATTTGTCTTACGTACACTAAGACATTTTGTAAATACGAACCCACATACACATATACACACGGTGATAATAATTCAACTTAGAGGGGAGTTCGTTAGTGAATGATTCTATAGCAACGATATTTTTGATTGACAACCTATTTATCCTGTAAGTCGAGGAGAATTGCCCAAACATGGCAACACAGAGTCACTGATGAAACTAATGAATATTATGAATGTAATATTATTATTAATTTAAATTATAAGAGAATTGTTTAAAACAAGTTATTATATGTTCATTGTCTGTTCACCTCAATTTATTATTGGACATTCAGATAAAATAATTGCAATTTAAAAAAAAGAACGAATCTCAATAAAAAACTCAGGAAAAGAGGGAATAAAACAAAAATTTAGACTATTAGTCCAAAAGTTTCTCCAATTTGAATGTCCGTGGAGGATTAACCGGGAGGTCGTGAAATATGCAGAACGTTTATAACGACGAATATTGATGCTCCAATTACACGGCGAATGGAATATCCCGACGGTCTGTACAGTTATAGGTTGTTATTACACTGAATTTTTATATGCACGCATCCCAAAGCGATGAGCACCTATTCGACCATTAATCTTTGTCATCTGACCAACAATAGGCAAACATCGCAAAACTGCTTTTATGTAGTGGTATTAGTTCAATGGTTGGTTTGTAAGCAGATCCCAATATCACTTGCCTAAAAAACAGATAGGGATAATAAAAATTATTAACTTTTCAAATTCGGAACGATAAAAATGCTTACAGGGTGTGAAATTGATAGAATTTGATGCGCACTTATTTTTTCGCAGATATTATTATATTTTTTTGATGTTGGCCACATTTCTCTCGCCAGAATACAATAAAGAAAATGAATTTATACAGAGCTCTGTATTTACAGTGGAATAACAGCCTTAGTTGGAACACGAAAAAGGGAAAAATCATTGACGAATTGACGTGAGTGCACTATGGTGTACGTGTGTACAATTTTAACGAGTGACTGCACACGAAAATTGGCGACTGACGGACACCTTGGGACCGATGGAAAAGCTAATATTCGCTGTAAAATAAACATCACACCTGACTACGGGATTTAATACCTTTACGGTACAATATATACGAGTATATACAGAGATACCTTATAAACTGAAAATAAAAATATACTTGATTCAAATTGGGTCGTATAAGCAAATTCAAATCAGTTTACGAGATGTATCGAAATAAGGGACCAGTTGGGAATGTGGATTTCACGGAAAATAATCCTAAAATTTAAATGTACATATTATTCCGTAACCATGCGACTGTATGAATATTAAATCATTCCAAACCACATTTAATAAAGATGGATCTATAGAGGAAGTGTAATCTTGTCAGGATTAAATAAATTAATTTTTTCAAGAAAAAAAGGTCGCGTATAAGTATATATTTATAAGTATGGTGTAATAATCGGTTCTTTATCTTTAAGACGTGAAGATAATCCGACCCTCAGTCCTCAACCTATTATATTAAAAATTCTATCCTGAACAAAGACAGCAGAGTCATTGTACTTACTGTTTATGGAGGATGAATATTCTTGACATTGTTTGTGTGCCATACGGAAAATGTACCTTTTAACTAAAAAATCTATTATTTACATTGAACTTAAACTGAATTTGGAGTAGTGAAAGGACCATTTGATGGTAAGTGGTCGCCACTGCCTAAAGATGTTTGTACTGCAAAGAATATTAATCATTAACCATCACTCTTGGGAATATACCATCTTAGTTATTACAATATTAATTAAATTGACTCAATCACACATTTTGTTATTCGGGATCGTTTTCTCGGCATGAAAAACATCGCGTGACGTCATCAACATCCGTCATCGAGGCGTGGAAACCTGAAACTTAAGTACGGATAGTATGCTGTATGCCTAACCTAACGTAGTACTTAAAATAGTGGTTTAGTTATGTCACACCTGTGTACAAAATGTTGGAGACGTAATAAGTAACTGGTATGTCAGATTTTTTTCTTTTAATTAATAGAATTACACACATCGACACTGTCTAGGGATATTTTGAATTTACTCAATTACTCTAACTTAAAATTAGAATATTACTCCTGAATATCTTTCAGCAACTTCACCAGTAGCACGGTAGCGTGACCATAACTTAGATGTGACGTTTTGTTTTGTTCCAATCTCCTCAGCAATACTCCGTTGAGTAGCCCCAGCTTAGTGCCTACTGCCCTTAGCATTTCTTCTTTCGTTAAATGGCACCGCTGTATGATGCACACCATAGATTTTAGTCGAAATTAATCAATAACTTGTATTAAAATTTAAATTTGACACAAAAAAATAGCTCATTATTACTATAGGTAAACAGAACGAAACTTTCGAACTTCGCTACCATTATGCCGCGTAAATATTTTGTTTTTATTTATTTTTAAAAAAATCATATTTAGAATCTTCGAAAAAGGTGTACGAAGTCGTCTTTCATTAAAAAATTTTAAAACTGGCCAGGATTTTTTTAGTTTAAGAACTTTATACAAAATATCCCTAGACGTTCTTGATGTGTATATTATTTCAATTACTGTAACAAATAATAATTAACCCAATCAATCAATCATACAATCAGCGACTAGCTGAATATAAATTAATGTCTCTTCGAAATAGGCGGGATATTCTCGATCAATGTTTTTTGCATAAAATTATACACAACAAGGTTAAGTGCTGCGACCATTTACATCGAATATCTCTTACTGTTCCTCGCAAACATCCCCGAAGTTACATAACAAAAATATTCCATACTCCTATCACGAAAACTCGTCTTGGAAAAGTGGCTCCGATAGTGCGCATATGTGCTCGACATAATGAATTGACAAAAGTTATACATGGCATTGACATCTTTCATGATAGCTTCATTGCTTTTAAAAAAAAGCTCATGGATTACTTTTTGTTAGCTAAATAGTGCGTTACATTCCTGTTTTTTTTTTCTTTTTTTTTCTGTTATATTAATTAGTTATAGTTATTACGTTTATAAACGACGATAGCATGGGTCATTTTTTTTTTAATTGTATAATATGTTTTATTTTCAACTTTAAACAAATATGTTGACACGATACACTATGAATGTTATGTACACTTGTAATTGATGTACATATCAGAAGTTGTTTTTCTTTTTTTGGATGTTGTGTAAGCCATCAATTAATATGTATATTGTTAGTGTACTTATTAAATAAATAAATAAACCCAATCATTTTTATTTGGTTCGTGCATTCTGAATTTTAATTTGATATTTTTATTTTATTTATTTATTTATTTGTTAACATATGTGCAATAATATTTTCGTTTAAAGGGTGCAAACATAAACTCGAGAAGTTTTCCCGTGCACCCTGCGTCATCGACTCTAATCATTACAAAAGTAAAAATTGATTAAAAAAAAGTACAAAAACTAAACTAAATTATACAGAGAAAATATAGTGATAACATTAGTGACATGCAGGTAATATTATAAAACATTTTTATTGAAATAACTCCATGTCGGTAGGTGTATATATTTTTTTCTTGTTGAGTGCGTATAGGTGTTCGTAAAATAATGTTATTATTTTTATATTATTTGTATTTTTAATATAAAATTGTTTTAGTTTAATATTTTTGAGTCTTATCTTTTAATGTTTTTTTTTTTTAGAGATTTGTTATAACTAAATATAAAAATATTTATTTACTAAATATACAAATAATAACATTTATAATTATTACATAAGTTTATGTAGATAATTAGATAAATTTGCAATGCATTAATTAGATCAATTTTGTAGCTATGACTTTTTGATAATGTTGTTTTAATATAGTTTTTATATTTTTTAATGTTATTTTATTTTTTAGAGTTATCGGTAATTGATTGATAAACTTAGGTACAATATATCCCAATGATCTTTTCCCATATAAATTTGAATAATTTTACATATTTAATTCTAAATATACTTTTACATCCTGTAATAAACTGTTTTTGCAAAAACTAAATAGCCATAAGGTTATTCCCTAGCCGTCCATATTTTTATGAAATAATTTTCACGAGTCAGTTCGTTAGTTTTTTACTCTTTCATTAAATATTCATAGCCATTTTAACTCGACCGCTGTTCATTTCATTACTAACTTTCCCAGTTGAATTCATACGTACATTAGATTTTAATAAATTAAATTTTACAAAAATCAAATATGAATATCAAAATGATATATATTATTAGTTTTAAAGTCTGACTTTTTATTATGTGTAGCCCACTCAGTTGCTTGTAAAGTAACTCAACAATCAGACCAATGTTCCAAAATCGCATTTTCAAATTAAATCTGTATTCACTATCATTAGGCTTTCTATTGTGCTATAAGTACCACAAACAATTCAACATTATGAATACAAATTTATGAAAAACGATTATGAGAAGTTATGTGAAAGCCGTCTGTCATGGTATAGGCATGTTATGCAGAGGAATGAGGATGTTATGAGGAAGGTCTTGTGCATGGACGTGGATGGATATAGGATAGAGGAAGGGACGAGCAAAGAAACGATGACTGGATTGTGTGAAAAACAATATGGCTGGGAAGAAGGTATATGTGATATAACGTAACGAAAGAGAACTTTGGAAGAAGAAGTAAGAATACCAAGTAAATTTGATATATACTCTATACATTTAGGGCCAAGCGTTTCGACAGCAAATGGAACAAAAAAGTAATTAGATATAATACACACATATTTAGATCTTTTTTTGGCTTCAGCTTTTTCCGCAGCTGCACCGTCTCTTAACATTGTTTCTCGGATATGAGATGGGGCCAACTTGTCAATACATGTAGCGTCCCACACAAGGGCCCGACCTCGTTCCCAGGGAACCAATGTTAATCCATCAGGTCTCTTACCATCATCACGACTAACTCTCTGAGGCTCAGTAGGAGCAGGAATGTCGATGGTGGCAAGAGCCCTTTTTATTATGTAATTAAGAGAACCGTGGCGGAAAAGCCTACTTGAACTCCTTGGGCAAGAGAGACCATGTAAACCGAAAGAGTTCACCTCCTTTCCACACGGGCATCTGTGCTCAGAACACGGTTCCCAGTCCGAGACCAATCGATATGCGAAAACATTCATTATCTAAAAGTGTCCCAAGATTTTTAGAGGGTAATGAATTCAACCAGTGACTAGACTCTTTAGATGATAACGCTAGAAGTCTGGCACAGTCTTGAGCACTTGTTAAAATTTGTTTATCAAACTGTGTAGTGTGGCGTAAACCAATGAAGAATCCCAAAGTTTTTGTTCTGTAACTTCCTTAGGGATATCATCATTAGGGCACTTTACCTTCCAGGTCTCTATAACCTCAGTAACGTTCATGATTTTTACTGATTTTGATTTTAAAATTTCTGAACAAATGTCTGAAATGCTATGTATAGAACAAAGAAAGGCCGGGAGGGCAACACTTGAAATTTGTAAATAAAAATAAATTTGGGATACATTTTCAAGAAAGATTAGAACTGTATAGGACTATACAAGTATTTGAGTCATAACGTGTGTAATATATATTGATATTACACGCGTTATGTATGTGCTATATGCTATGCTCTTGTATATTACGATGGTGCTAAAAATCCGACACTTCTTCTTCAGGTACAGGACAAACGACTTTATGTACTTACCGAGATCTTCCATAGTCCATATTGCTACCGAGAAATTTTAGACGAAAAAACCAGACATTTTTTTATACTATACATATTGTATCAACAAAATAACCACATGACCTGAATTTGTAGCCTTTTAATTTCATGATGTCATGATTGAAATCATGTAAAATATATAATATAGTATTTATTATTCTAGCAAACAATGTCGGTAATAACACATTTGAATGACTACTAAGATGCCGTCGGTTTGGATCTACTTGTATGAATCCTTTGTACCATTGTAATCGCTTAAACAAACGCAGAACTACGTAGTTTCGGTTCTAATGTTGACTCATTCAATAAAATTAATAATGGGATTGAGATCCAGTGAGGATATTTACCTAGTCCTCATTGAATTCTGAATTCTTTTGAATTATCGAAAACTCGAAAAAAATCAGGCTTTCAATTCGACTAAATTGATGTATTCATTGAAAATATTGGACTTATAAAGTGCTTTGGAAAGGTTTTATCGTTTTTGTATATAATTATACATCTTATCTATCGATTCAGGTGTCATTTATATATCTAAGAAAATTTTCGTAACCTTTTGAAATATTAACGCGTTTCATTTATGTTTTGATTAAATGCTTGCAATTATTTAGAGCTAAGGTTGGTTGGTGAAGTACTATTAATTATTAAGTTTCTGCAGTGTTCTTTATTTCAACTATTAGTAATTAGTACTTTGGTCAGTTGGTCGGTAGTGTCGTTGACTTGCATTTTAGTATTTCTTTTACTAATTATGTTATTTTACCACCAGAACAATTCCTATTCAATACTTCATTCGATTATTAAGTATACAAGTTATTTTGTTAACAATGTATCAATTCAGATAGACTACAATTAATAATAAACATATATGTACATGAATTATGTTCATCCTTTGTAATCAGCTACAATGATAATTTGAAGCGGCATTGTTTCATGTATAGGAAGATAGACTGGCAGCTGGAATCACGGCAAGACTTGATCTTCGTTAATATACAATGTCATGGCAATGAATACAAAATCGCGTGACTATTAGAAGCTATCAGTAATAACAATGATTCCATTTTTCAAACCTGTAAGAGACGAGAGCCTAGTGGTTAGAAACCGATGATTACGCTATCAAACACAGATATGTAGCAATAAATTTAATGTGTTTAATTTGTGTTTGTAATTCATCTCGTGTTCAGCGCTGAAGGAGAACATCGTGAGGAAACCAGCATGTGACTATTTTCAATTAAATTCTGCCACATGTGTATCCACCAATCCGCATTGGAGCAGCGTGGTGGAATATGTTCGAAATCTTCCCCTCAAACGGAGAGGATGATAAACCTATAATTAGGTAGGACGACGCTTGCGGATTGTTGGTAAAACTATTTTTGATGATTTTGGGTGGTAACTCAGACAAAATCAAGAAGTTTGATATTTATGTTTGGGATTTGAAAAAAGTAATTAAAATAACGTCTTTATATTTTTATTTCATTTCGCCATAATTATCACACCGCGGCTCAAATCTAAGGAATGAAATTCTAAGTAACTTTTCTTATTTATTCTTGTTACTAGTTAACGTCAAAGTTATTATGAAAATTTTATAAAGAACATTAATAATATGATTATTAAATAAATTAATTTAGATAGTATAGATGTTACTACAAAAAGATTGTATTTTATAAAATAATTTGACTAACAATATTACATTAATCACTGGAAAGTTAGGCATAGATTATATTTTCTAATTTCCAAGGATAATTTGAATCACTTTAACAACGATGTAGAATTATTAATCAATTTCTGTACTCGTAACAATGGCATAGCAAATTTTAAATACACATTCATCCTTGTTAAACTGAAATAATTTAAAAGTGCTTAAAACATTTTATATAAAACAGTTAAAATTGAACAGAGTGTTTGTTAAAGGAAAACGTTCTCACTCTACATCAGATATTTTATAAATGATTTTAAACAACAACATTAATTTTAAACTTTTTGTTTCCGTTATACTAGAATATTATTTTCCTTTGTGAGTTGCTAGCGTACAATTTTTAGAGCTGTATGTGCGTTTAAACTTTTGCATATAAGGGGTTGGCACACCTGTGCAGACTGCCCCAATATACCGCACGTTATACGGAAGCCTTAATATGAGTTATGGATTATGTAGAACATTCTTAGCTTATTGGCTTGAATTTTCAGTACGAAGAGGTTTTATATTAAGGAACTTGATGTTTTCCATTTTTAAAAATAAAACGAATATTGGAAAGCGCCGCTTTATAGGTATTAATTTGTTTATTTAAATTAAGAATGTTACTTAACTATTATTTATTCTGTGTTATGAAGTAAGGTTTTCTATTAAATAAGATATGTAATTAGTAACTAAACAACAGCATGGATTTAAAAATAGACATTTCTTTATAAAGAGCAAAGGGCTTTCTGATGGTATGTGGTCTCGACCCCCCAGAGAAATGGGCAAGATAAGAAATAAGAAATATTTATCATTCCATATACTGCCAATACGACCCCGTGCAAGGGAACTAATATATTATCTACCTGTTTGTAAATTTACACTGACACACTTGTGACTCACTCAAGTACAGATTATTTATGATTGACGGTAGAATATTTTATGACATGCACATATTATTTGTTAGTTATTGTAAGAGGGTGATATTATTGTGAATTATCAATGATAATCATCTTTAAATATAATTTAATATTCTACTGTATAATAAAATAATTTCTAATTTATTATTATTATTTTTATGTCTCCCCAGACATGTTGTCACCTTTGGTGTCTCTATAATTTGTTCTATATAAATATTATTTTTATGTCAGTATGCCAAAATGTTTTTATTACCAGTTAGTATCACTTTTTTTTTGTACACTATTATAAGTAATGGCCATTAGATGTATATTAATAATATAGAAATAGTTATACTTAATTGAT
Organism: Vanessa cardui; assembly: GCF_905220365.1. Lineage (NCBI taxonomy): Eukaryota > Metazoa > Arthropoda > Insecta > Lepidoptera > Nymphalidae > Vanessa > Vanessa cardui. The sequence continues at coordinate 6,678,841 of NC_061124.1, forward strand.
TATGTTACATAAACATACCAAAAAATTGTAGATTTAAAACCTATTATGTGAAATTGAATACAAATATATTGTTAATTAATTTCTACACTAATTTTATTGAGGATCTATTAAAATATTAATTACTAAATCTGATTTAGTAATTAATATTTAATAGATGAATTAAATTTAAGAATAAATTTATTTTAACTAATTAGTGAATTGTATTATAAATAATGAATCAATTTAAAATTTAAGCCATACTGTAATATTCACATATATAAATTAAACATAAATTATTGCTGGTCTTCAATTATTATCTTTAACAAAAGGTAGCTTGATTCAGAAAATCGAATAAAATGTTCCACGACATCTATTGATGCATAATAAGAACTAAATAAATGACTAAAAATTATACAATATACGAAGAAGCTTTCATACATTTCTATGTTTATATATGTAATGAACAAGAGTTGTAATTACAAACAGGATTTAAAATCGTTACTCCAACAAATTTTCTAAAGCGGTTCAGGTGTGCACGAACTTTGATGTACCACACAAAAGCGCATGATTGATGTGTGGCTCAGCGTTGAATGCCCACACATTTCTCAAAATGCTTCAAGCACGCGCTACAGGCCGCTTTTGTTGCATCAACAATACGAGCTTTGCTTGTGAAACGAAAATTGCTATAACTCATGTAGTTTTACACATCAGTCGAAGTTTGTTTTAAAATAAAAAATTGAATACAATACATGTTTGTATGTAGTCGAGCTAATGAGTAATATTTAATCATGTAGTTTTATAAAAAGTAATAAAAGTCGTTTTTATAAATAATATTTTAAATTTGTCATGGAAATTGTTAATCTTAATATACAAATGAAAGTGATATACATTTTTTTAAGATAATTAAATATTCTATTGCTAATAAGCAGCCTATGTTGAAAGAACAATAAAACATATATAAATAAATATTTCTAAGTTGATAACTAAATGGAGGCCAAATGGTAAGTGGTCAACATCGTCCATATACATTGGCGTCGTAAACAATATTAACTACTAGTACTCGCCCGCGGCCTCGCTCGCGTTTTAAGGCTGTCATATGCTAGGAAAAAAATTAGTCCTTCCTTGGAGTTGAAATTAGCTTCATACCAAATTTCATAAAATTCGGTTCACTGGTTTGGTAAGAGCAACAGACAGACATAGTTACTTTCACTTTTATAACATCAGTATAGATTCTTTACAATACCAATGCGTCACCAACCTTGGGAACTATCGAATGGGAATATCCCTTGATCCTATAGTTAAAATCGTCTCATACGTTAAACCGGAAGTAAATAATAGTGTTGATGTTTGGCATAAGAGTCATAAGAGTCGAGATGGCCCAGTGGTTAGAACGCGTGCATCTTAACTGATGATTGCGGGTTCGAACCCAGGCAAGCACCGCTGATTCATGTGCTTAATTTGTCTTTATAATTCATCTCGTGCGCAGCGGTGAAGGAAAACATCGTGAGGAAACCTGCATGTGACAAATTTAATAGAAATTCTGCCACATGTGTATTCCACCAACCCGCATTGGAACAGCGTGATGGAATATGTTCCAAACCTTCTCAACCTCAAAGGGAAAAGAGACGTATAGCCCAGCAGTGGGAATTTACAGGCTGCTGTTGTTGGCATAAGATTATATGACGAGTGCGTTGTACCTATCCCGATGGATTTGCACAATGCTCTACCACCAAGTAAAGTTCATTTCATAATATGAAAAAAGTAGAGCAGATTTATTCAGTATTTCATTTATTTAAGGCGGTCTTAACCCAGCCTCGAAACCAGTTCAATACGTCTGCGTATTACAATGAAAGTCGTTGAATTCAGTAAAAGCTTTCGAAGTCATATTTATCTTATCCTTTCTTTTCCATTCGAAAGAAAAAATATTCCATCGTTAAATAACATTCATTCTGAATGACTTTAACCCTGATTGATAGACAGTCTTTAATTCTTTTGAAAGAAAAATTTTACATTAGAAAAATATTTCGATGAACGAACGAAATTATAAATAGGTTACAAATGAGATTTATTATACAAAAATGGGGCCAAACTGCTATATGAAGGAAATATCGACGAACATTGGTGTGAGGTTGTATTATAATTATGTTTAATTGGTGGTAAGGCTTCGACTTCCGCCTGGATAGGTACCACCCACTCATCCATATTATACAGTCAACAACAGTACTCATTATTGTTTTAATGTTCTGAGTCGAGATGGCCCAGTGGTTAGAACGCGTGCATTTTAACCGATGATTGCGGGTTCAAACCCAGGCAAGCAACGCTGTTTCATGTGCTTAATTTGCCTTTATAATTAATCTCGTGCTCAGCGGTGAAGGAAAACATAGTGAGGAAACCTGAATGTGACAAATTTCATAGAAATTCTGTCACATGTGCATTCCACCAACCCGCATTGGAACAGCGTGGTGGAATATGTTCCAAACCTTCTCCTCAAAAGGAGAGGAGGCCTTTAACCCAGCAGTGGGAATTTACAGGCTGTTGTTGTTGTTTGTTGTGTTCTGGTTTGAAGGATAAGTGAGCCAGTGTAACTTCAGGAGTTGGGACGTATTAGCTTGGTTCTCAAGGTTTGATGGCGGATTGGTGATGTAAGGAATGGTTAATATTTCTTAAAACGCTTTGTATATGGTGTTAACCACATACGATCAGGTGGCCCATTTGCTCGTCCTCCTAACTGTATCATAAAAAATACCTAATGTATATACATAATAAAAACACTTAGTTTTTCGTAACCTTTTCTAGGTGGATTTTTCTAAATAGTTCTAGTAAGTGTAATTATTATATTTTTGTAAACAATTTTGAATTTATCATTTAAATAAATAGTCATACAATGGGAGGACGAGAATGAAAGAAAAAGGGAGAACATAAAAAAAGATAATGTAGGTATGTAATTTATACATTATTTCATACCCATTCTTCACTGCAGATAATGGCATCCTTCTAGCATAAAATGAATTAATAAGGTGAATTACCGATGATAGCCGAATTTGAAATAAAACTCTAATAATATCCACTCATAATATCAATATCAATTAATTCAAAAAATAATTTTCCTTTTTCGCGTTGAAAAATCTAATAACGTTCAAATATTAGATTTTTACAATACCCTCATTTTGGTACTTTATAAGCGAAGAGGGAATTTCATTTACTGACTAGTATTACATGACTACCGATAATCAATTAAAAAGTTTTTATTTCAAGACAACAGCATCAGTATAAACATTGAGAGCGGGTACTTAGATATACATTATTTCATCTCTTCTCTCTTATTGGTTTGACGTTCGAAAGAAGAAGACAGAGTTGTTTTATTAAACCAATGAACAGTTCTTTATGTAGATATATGTGTTTGAACTGAAAATTACCTATTCAAATGGAAGTTGACGAATGTAAAACTACTGAAATAGACAATTTTGAATCCAATTAACCCTAAAATTACATGGGGTTCATTTCATTTTACCTTAACATTCGTAAAGGATTAATTTATATAAATAGTACAAGTTTAATTAGGGATTTTATGCTAACAAACAAATTTATATTTCGTTTTAATTGGAGACTTTACTTGCGAAGAGCAGGCAAGTGTGTTTTTAATTAATTACAGGATGTAGTCAGTTGATTTTATTTATTTCTGCTATTAGTATAGTGGACAGCTTTTACGAATGCCGATCCTGAGGTTCAGGGATCAGATATCGGGTTGGGCAAAACAAAAACACGTTTGGAAATTGGCACAGGTTACTTTCCTGTGCTCCAGAAGGCGAGCTCTAATGTTTCTTGTGTAGTTATTTCTTCATTGTCAATGACCTCGCGGAATCAATAAAAACGACATCAATTATTATAATTGTGTAAATATTAAATTTAAAATCGTTCACGCCACTTCGTCTTAGATAAATCTTTCCATTTTTATTTACCAATATTATAAACATAATCAATTAAATAACACAACAAACAATTAAATATAATGTATAACCAATTATTGATGAATAAATATATAAAAATGTATTTGTGTTTTGTGAACCGAATATGCCTTAATTTTGTTATTTCGTTTAGAATATACAAATTGCACGCTAAGCAATTAGTTGTGGCTTAATGTTACTATAAACCGGAGCAAAGTTCAACAATGACTCATAAATTTTGGGTCATAATATGTGTAAATGGAAGTTAGGCTCATAAATTTTTAACAACGACGTAACACCCTTATAAGCATATTGTTGTAAAATAATTTATTACTAATTGCATTCCGCTGTAGTATCGACAATGTCGGACTATGAATTTGTCTAATGAATAACTTATTTTAATACAAAATGATCAGATCGACTCTCCTCATTTTATTTTTTTTTATTAATATCATAAAATAAAATAAAAAAAATTTAAGTTGTTGGAAGTTTGGTGTAGTGGTACGTGATCAATCTTCCCCGTGAGCAGAGCTAACCACGGGAACGCACCCATAGTTTCTGATCTATCCAGGCCATCGTGGGGTGCTAGTGTAAATATACATATATCAGACGTATTTCTTTTCGTAATACTCAATGATTAGGTTTATTTTATTGAATTTATGAAGCTATAATTGGAAAAAATATTTTAAATAGCATCAACCCTCCATCTTACTGTCAAGTCCTGCCTTTCGAAAATGTTTAACTTCTCTCAAATATAATCCGTGCGGATAACCTTATTTTCACCTAATATTTTAAAATATAATAATTTTAAAAAATATATTAAGACAAAATTTATCGATAAATCTTAGTATTCATTAATAATTATTATTGGGCTAAGATGCTCGGTTTCGGTATGGGTTTCAACGCTAGAAAAATAATCGTGAATACTACATTGTAAATTTTATTTATATTATATTTATATTATGTGAGTTTCTAGCAGTTAATTTAGGCTGGACGTTTTCCGAAATAGCGATAGAGTTGAAATATTGACAATGGAAAAACACTTTATTGTATAGTTTTTTTTTTTTTTACTTTATCCTCTCAATATAAAATTAAATAACACATATTTCATTTTATTTTTGATTGTAACAGAATGTAGAATCCTAAAGTTTCCAAACTAATTACTTTAAATTGTAATTAAACCATTGATGTGAGATAGCGATAATTAAAAATCCTGATTTAATTTAAAAGCAAATACGTATTTTCGTGTCACGTTGTATTTACAGTTTATGTTGATTAAAAAGAAGTTAAAAGAGCATTTCTTATCAGTCTCCTAATTTTGGCATATTAAGTAGTGTATATGTATTTATATGTATGTATATTATAAGCATTTATATATGTAAACTTTAATGTATTATATATATATATTTCTCATTTTTAGTTTAGTATTTGTTTTAGTTTTATTTTGTAATTGTAAACTCTTGCCTGTCTACCTTTCACTGTTCTAACTATTTTCACTCTTCTGGGTATGCTGGAAGAAATCATACCTATATAAGCATATATAAGCATACCTTTTAAATTTTGCTTTCCTGTGACTTATATATTTGTATCTGTACTGTATCTGGCAAATTTTAATAAACTGTTAAATAATAAAATAAAAATAAATAAATTAAAATTGTTTTAAGAAAATCTTATTATTTTTAGTTAGATTACATCGAAGATCAAAGGCAAATGTTGATTGGAAAACCGAAATGTTGGAAGCGCTGACCTAGAACCCATAAAAACTTTATAGCCGACAGAGGTTAACTACTTCTCTACTTTGAGTTGCTTTTTCCATGTAGAGGTGTAATCTCATAGTACGAACTAATGTTTGAAGTCGTTATAAAGCAAAATTTAAATTTAATTTCTTCTGTAAAGTTGGTCAAACTCCGATTAACTGTGGCTCATACTGACCGCTTATTGGTTGTCTATTGCTTCAATGGCCGCGGTCGACCAATGATCATTCAGATTAATTCGAAATTTGAATAGCGTTCCAGAATAGGAGTTAGGTGTAGTATTTTTAGATCCAATTTTTTTACTTAGTAGCCCAAGAAAACATTAATTACGACAAAGGTTTAAATTTTTCCTCATTATATGTATTATACTAACGTTCACAAGAATAGATGATTTTGTTTTATAATAATTGCTGTAATTCAGGTCAAATTAAAATAAGAGAATAGTGTGTTTCATGTAGTGTGGATTAAAAGAAAACTTTATTTATTAATAATATTGTTTTTATTCTATATTGATTTGAATGACGCCACTAATTATTATATTATATTATGATGGATTTCGAAAGTTAATTTCTTTTTATTAATAATACTTCTGATTTATTTTTCCACCACTGATATTATTCGTAATCGTAGAATACTTCTACGATAAATATGAAAATACAGAAAAAATGTGTTAATTCCTATAACGTTTAAAATTCCGTTGGGCTTTTCGTTTCGTTATATAATATCCCATAGTATAAATACGACAGTTTGTTACATAACAGAAAATTACAATTTAAATATTTAAAAAGTTAATGACGAATCGCAAAGCGCATTGTGTTGCTATCATTAAAAATTTGGAAATGTTGGTACTTTGACAATAAAGTCTTTGCTCATTAAGTATGGTATTCTTTTCTTAAAAATAAAAATGAATGCTTCTTTTTGTTCATATTAATGCACGCATTGTTCATCCGATTAAGTTGAATCTTTCTACATTTTATTTCTCTTTATTGTAGAGAGCACACACATCAAACGCCATTATCTACCTGCCTATAGTCTTCCCTTTATCACATCATAATCTTTTAGCTATTGGAAAATGTTTGAACGTCTACTAAATGGTCATCGGAACTTTATAAGTATTCATATTTATCAAGAATTATTCGTAGTGTACATTATAGTTACTATTGGCAAATCGTATGGAATATGTAAATTCAAGGGTTTTTTTATGAGATAGCTGGCAAACGAGCAGGAGGCTCACCTGATGGAAAGTGACTACCACCGCCCATGGACATCTGCAACACCAGGGGGCTTGCAGGTGCGTTACCGGCCTATAAGAAAGGAGTGTTTATCTTCAGTCTTTATTTGATTGATATAAACTACAGTCGGTCTGTTTTTATTGTGGTCTAAAAGTGCTGGGCCTTATCAGCGCTCAGAGGTAGTGTGAAAGCTTTGATATACTGTTGACTTCCACGCAGGTAACATTACATACATATATAATTGTATTTAATTAATATGACTGTATTTCTTAAATGTTGAAAAAGAGTAACTACTGAGTTTCTTGCCGGTTCTTCTCGGTAGAATCTACTTTTCGAAGCGGTGGTAGCTTCACTTAATTGTTAAATGACGATTCAAAAGCGCTTGTAAAAGCCCACTTGAATAAAATTTATTTTGATTTTGTCAACAGCGATAGATCTGCCATAGTACTGAATGTAGTAATTAGCGTACAATATAATGCAGATGGGTCATATCATATTCGCTTATAATAAACTTTAAAATAATTATAATGCTACTTAGTCGTAATCAACGTGCTATATTAAGTGTGTATAATTAGTTGTAAAATGTATATACTCTCATAATTAATATTTAAATGAACGGAATGTAAACATTTTGAAAAGGCTATCGCGATACACCCTTTTAAATAATAATGAAATTATGTAAATCAGAATTTAAATACCATTTATTAAGTAACAGAAGTGAATGTCAGCGTCCTATTTGGAATAATTAAAAAGTATTTACGAGAAAACTCTGTTAAATTTCTTGGTTACGAAATATGTATGAATAAATGTAGTTTAATTAGTAACTATTTTCATAAAGTAGGCATGTTATGAAATTAATGTAAGCAGAATTTTATTGAATTAATATTTAATTATCATTTCGGAATTTAAGGCATTTGAGGCATTTAATTAATAAGTGCTTGTTACTTAATTTTAATTATGAAAATATTTAGAAATCGACAATTGTAGTTGTTATGCTGAGACAGAGAATTTTGATAAGTTCATCATTTTTCATGCATTTCTATCACGTATCGGCGCAGATTAGTGGAATAATTTCCAGGCCCAGCTGTGGGAAAAATATGAATCACAATAATTTATAAGTATATGATTTTTTAATATCTTAATTATATTTAAATTGTAATAAATACGTGTATTGAAAAGTTATCTTATAAAGACGATGAATAAATCTCGGTAAAATCTATGTTCCGAACCGTTAGTACCTTCACTTAACATAGTTTATTAAATTAAGATTCAAAATCCTTATAAAAGCCTTCTTGAATAAAGTATATTTTGATTTTGATCCTAGTGAGTCAATCAACAACAGTCTGTAAATTTCCACTGCTGGGCTAAAGGCCTCCTCTCCCTTTGAGGAGATGGTTCGGAACATATTTCACCCCGCTGTTCCAATGCGGGTTGGTGGAATACACATGTGGCAGAATTTCTATGAAATTTGTCACATGCAGGTTTCCTCACGATGTTTTCCTCCACTGCTGAGCACGAGATGAATTATAAATACAAATTAAGCACATGAATCAGCGGTGCTTGCCTGAGTTTAAACCCGCAATTATCGGTTAAGATGCACGTGTTCTAACCATTGGACCATCTCGGCTCATACTGGGCCATCTTGACTCATACTGGGCCATCTTGACTCATACTAGGCCATCTCGACTCCAGATGATTGACTCATTAGTCAATCATCTCATTAACTCATGAGCCAATCATATCCAAGAAATAAAAAAATGTATATCATTTGTCGAGTATATTTGTTAGGTCGTGACGAGTTTTGAGTCGTCATAGAATTGTTATGAGATCTTTACTGGATTGAACGATTCTTGGCCGAAATGTTTATTTACAACAGCAAATTTCCCAAAATTGGGCTAAGGTTACTTATCCCTTTGAGGAGAAGGGTTGGAATATATCCCACCACGCTGTTTCAATGCGGGTTAGTGGAAAACACATGTGGTAGAATTTCGATGAAATTAGACACATACAGGTTTTCTCACGATGTTTTCCTTCACCGCCGAGCACGAGATGAATTATAAACACAAATTAAGCACATGAATGCTTACTGATGCTTGCCTGAATTCGAACCTGAAACAAAGTGGTTAGAACGCGTGCATCTTAGCCGATAATTTAGTTAAGATGCACGCGTTCTAACCACTGGGCCATCTCGGCTCTAGTGTTTATTGCTGACCAGTATTGCATCGTTGTGCCTTGTCATTCAATCCTGATAACCTTCGTTGACTAAATCGACCTAAATCGAAATCGTGATTGGGTCGCCGTTGTCATTTCCTCGCTTAAAGCTACACACACCACAATGTCATTTCCACAGAATTGCGATTATGGACGTTCATACAAATGAACGTTGTTCCAGCTGTTATCAATGCACGCTAAAATTCGATTATCTATAATTGTTTGTTTGATAAATTAAAATAGCAATTAAACAACATAATGTATTACCATTAATGAGCGAAAATAAACTAAATTGAAATGTTTTAGTATTACTTGTATATAGAACCGTATTGATCTACGTTTATACTAGTATTCGCACGCGGCTTAGTCCGCGTTTTTAAGCGACTTCAAAAAAAGGACTGTTCTCAATTCGACGCGTATATTTTTTTTAAGTTTGTTCGCCGATTACTTCGCCATTTATGAACCGATTTTGATGATTTTTTTTAGTTCGAAGAAAGATACTCCTGGAATGGTACCATGATGAGGATAGCAGAGTCTGATGATGTGATCCTGAAGATATAGAGGGGAACCTTCAAATTTTATAGGCACATGTTCCGTGTTTTACATATTTTCTGCAATTATATTGGCATTTGCTTCTGGCAATCATAATGTTATACTGCTGAGCTGATGTTAGAAGTCCTCAATTACTAGGAGTTAGGAAATAGTTCTTTCAACATTAATATATGGATTTATACTCCTCTTCGTAGCTTTTATAAAGAGAAGTACAGGTTCACTAATTAATTTCTATTTTGAGAAAATAACACTACCAAGAGTAAAATAAAATATTTTTTCTAAAAAATAACACCGACTTCAAAGTGATCACTAAAAAGTAATAGAATAATTTAGTATTTAATTAATTAATGGAAAAAAATATTTTATTATAGGTTAAGATTTTATGTATTAAAGTAGCCTATGTCCTTTCTTAGGTATCAAGCTTGCTCCAAACAAAATGCCATCAAATTTGGTTCAGTGGTTTCATCATGAAAGCGTAACAGACAAAGTTACTTTCTCATTTATATTGAAGAGTTTGTTTGAACGCACTAATTTAATTTTCTGTTTGTTTGGATAAATCCCTAAGCGTTATAACTCATTTATTGATATGGACTGAAAGTAGGTGATTCCTAATGTAATTACATTTATTGATTTTAAAATTAAATAAAGTACGTAAAACTATTTTTAAGTTCCAATAAAATAATCGCTATCATGGAAACACTTCACACTACTATTACACTAACAGGAATACATCATCATTATAAAAGAGTATTTGAATATTTATAGTTAATAAATTTATTTAAAATGAATGTTTCAATATTTTATGTAGCCTTTTAAAATCGGCTAAAAGCATTGCTAATAATATTTTTAAATTTATATATATCTTGTCTAGTAATCAACGCTTTTTATTATTTATTGAGTGATATGCCTTATTTATTAATATATTCCAGACATAAGCTTTTAATATTTTAATAGGCCAACTTAACAATAACTATATAATCACATTGGAACGAAGCTGAAGTAACACAATAGCGATACATTACAGTTAATTAATACTGAAAATAAAAGTATACGCTGAGATGAGATCATTGTAATACACAAATCTTACTACTAGAGATCATACTTGTACTAAGATTATATTCATGTCTTCAACATATTCTTATAGAAACAATCAACATATTCTTTCTAAACAATCAGCTGATAATACCGACACTGAAATGCGTTATTGCTATTATAAAGAAATAAGAGAGATCGTCTACAAGGCGTTACCTCTTTCTGTCGTTGTTTTTAACACCTTCGGCCATTTTGTACAAAATCATGAACAATTTTATGAAGAAACCTTTATCGTTTGTCGCCCTTTCAATACTGCAACTACTACAATCAAATTCTATTGAGTATTTTAGAAGTTGCCGGAGATACAGACAGAGGTAGGCAATGACTTTGTTATACTAAGTATTTATAAACTATTGATTGTTTTAAAGATTGAATTAATTAGGATAATTTTAAGTTATTGTTATTATTTAGGAAGACAGCGGAACAAACAGTCTAGTAAAGTGTAATCCTACATCTTTGAACGTGGACGTACAATATAAAAATATAAATGTATGTACCGACGCTAGATATATCTCTTGTAATGGGAAAGGGTGTACGTTGTCACATCTCATATGAAGTATTTCCAGTCTATAAGTTTGAACTTTGTATAGTAGTAAGTATATATGTTAGGGTATATGAATGTATAAGACCTCATTCATTTAAATGACAATAACACACTTGTTTAATTTTAATGGGTAAAAATTTGACAGTGTATGTTTCTTTGTTGAATGAGCCTCTTGGTTTTTTGGTCTTGGGGCAGCTAAAGCGCCCGACGTTCGTACTGATTGAAATAATAATATCAAAATGGCGGATGACAATAATTTAGATTTATTGAAATCTGCGACAATTATATTATTATATAATTCTTATTTATATAAATACTTTGAATACGGGAACAAGTTAAAAATAAAACAATCACATGTACAAGACATTTAAATTAAAACGGTATTTAATTAAATTATTTCGGTCTTTTTTATGCTTCATGCCATTTCTAATTAACTAATTCTAAATCCCTTACTGACCCTAAAATTTACAAGCAGTTCGTTCTCATTTCCAACCAAATCACGGAACACTTTAGGAAACACTAATGAGGCAAAGCGAAATAATAAGATTGACATTTTGCGTAGCAGACGATACAAGCACAGCTTAATTATAGTATCTTGACTTGTTCAGTCATTAGAGTTTCTAGTATTATATACAGTCTATATCTATAGTAGTATGTGTTAAATAGAAATTAATGCAAAACAAGGTTACTGACAAGGTAAATAAGACTAGTTTTATTTCAATGTGTAATAATCGCGAAAATCTAAGACAACATTATGTGACCCAGTACGGACTGGAAACATCAAATAAAATTCGCCAGTCTACCCGTGACCACGAACGCTGTAAAGTGCTCGAAACGTCGGGATGATAAAAATAATTAATATACGCGATTTAAATCCGTTAAAACTAGTTTTATTTCAATGTGTAATAATCGCGAAAATCTAAGACATGTACATTATATGACATTACATTATATGACAATTAAGGTAAATAAGGTTCTAAATCATATAAAATATTAAATTCGTACAGACTAACTTTTATTATAAGCTAGCGGCCCGTACCGGCTTCAAACGTTTGGACATAAGCTTTTGTCATATACATAGTACCTTTTTCTATAATTTTTTTGTTGCATTTTTCCAACATATTTACCAATCGTTTTTCTATTTCAACTTATTTACACGAAAACCTTAATAAATTATATGCCTAACCTTTCTTGTGAATCCGTCTGTCTATTAGTGAAAACCACATGGGGATCCGTTCAGTAGTTTTGGAGTTTATCGCGAACATAGAGACCGACAGACGCCGCCGGGGGACTTTGATTTATAGTACATTTAGTGATAGTGATTAATTACAGATAACTTTAAAACATTTAATACAATTTTGGAACACAATATACTTTCTTAGTTTAATAAATTTAATAAATCTCTGTATATATATAATATAATATGTCTCGCAGCTGAGATAAGGCCTTCTTTTCAATCTGTAATAATATATTTAGAACTTTTTCCTACAAGTTGATACAATTCAGGTTCCATTAATTCCATCCAGGTTATATCAACAGTAGCACACAAGCGCGTAAAAATTAAATTACTGCATCATGACATATAACCTACATTTCAGATTCGAATAATCTTACCACAACGACATCCTGGCTATAATAAACTAGCTATATATTTATATGAATTATCTGTGTTTTGTGTTATTTAAACTGAACAGCATACGACAACAAACCTCATATTTCACTCGTGAAGCATTGAAAACCGACTTCCTTGATACACGGCATATGCTTTTGGACTTTGTTCAAACAGTTCTTATTATAATAGTGTACATAATATTAAAAATAATAATTAATTTATAAATTAAAAAGCAACACTTAGGAACTCATAACATTAAATGCATCAAATTAACAATAAATATATAAAAATATTAATTAAAATAGTTACTTTATAAATCTTGACCGCGTTGAATGGTGGCAAGAGTGGTAGCTTATATTTATATGTATATAATCTGTTAGGTTTATTAAAAAATAGATAATGATCACAGTAACAAATATATATAAAAAGCGGTCTTATTTGGTACTAAAGCAGATAGCTGCTCTTACGACAAGTATTTAATAATGAAATAGTATATTATTATATTGAGGAATATTATTTCCAATTAGAGCAAATATTCCTTACTGATTCATTAATTTGATTTAATGAAGCGTAAATATTACGAAAAAGGTTTGTTAGAACCCCTTGTGTTACGCTTGCTTATTATTTTCAGATAATTACTAAAATATCCTAGTTATGTATGCTTATTAATTGATACTCACTTGAAGTGTTTTTAAATTATTTGCGCTTATGAATGTCATGCTCTGCGAAGAAAGAAAGTCACGTGAGTTCTTTTTATTCGCACTGCCAAAGAATGGAACTCTCTACCTGCAATCATGTTCCCCTCCTCTTACAACCTGGGTGCCTTTAAACGAGGCGTGAAGAGGCAGGCGGGCTGGCATGGCGAGAGCGTTTAGAGCAGCTCGTCCTTTCTAAGTAACTTTGACTTACCATCAGGTGGAGTGGAGTCATAAGCCTACCCGTACCTAAAAAAACATGTCGTACCAAATTCTTCACATCTTTGTAAAGCAATCTACTTTAGAATAGTGGGGTGGACCACCAAATGGCAGAATTCTTCTTAACAAAAGTCTCTCTGCCTTAGAACAGCACACGTATGCAACGGTTACTTATATAAGCTATAATATTACTTAATATACAAAATCGCACTATTTATTAGGTAATTAAACAGTGTTCAAATTTACATTTAATTTGCAGATTTTCAAGCAAACATTTTCTGCTAAATTCGTATTTTATTTAAAAAAATGTTTCGTTCATGTTTATTTAAATTTAATCACATTTTCATGTTAATGCTTTCATACTAATTTAGTTTTTTTTATTAATAATAAAAATAACATCATGCTTTAAAGTTATTTGTTCATTTTTTGAGTCTATTTTTTCAAATATCTAAACTTGGGGGATTAATAGGATGAAATATTGCAGAAAAGTTATTGAACGTAGTAAGGATTTTACAAAATTCATCCCCTAGGGATTATGATATTAAAATCAGTTGTTGGACTTCAGATACTGAATTAAATACAATTGCTAACACTTTCTCACAAAATTCGTCACCTAAGAGAGTGAAGTTGGGTTGAAATTTTGTATGGAAATTCAACTTTTTGTCTAATTTTTTAATCATCAAAAGATCTTTATCTTATTTGGAAATTGAAGCATGACCACTGGTAATTATGCTTCTGTTCATAAGTAAAAAATATATATTATATGTTATTGAAAAAATATTTATACCTATTTAATCCTCTTAGGATTTGATGGCCTTGAAATGATGTCTGTTATTTCTGAAAATCCAAATATCGAAATTAATCAGCTTATATAGATTTAATTACACTTCTAAAACTCTTACTGTAAACATCTTTATTTTTATATAAAAATATTATTTTTTTTATACGATAGGTCGCAATCGAGCTGGAGGCTCATGTCATGGAAAGTGACTCTCACCACCCATGGACATCTGCAACACCAGGGTTCTTGTAGCTGCTTTGCCGGCCTTTCAGGAGCACGCTATTTTCTGGAAGGTTCCCAAGTCGTATCGGTTAAGAAAAACCGCCGGCGAAAGCTGGCAATATAACATAATTTGACGTCAATAATTAACTTGTTCATTAACATTTCATGTATAACATTAATATTTCAGAAATCATATTATATTACTCGTTTAAAAATTAAATTCAACCACAGATACCAAAATTCCTTTTTCAATTAAAAACAATGGCATGAAATTAAATTAAAAAAAAAACTATCACATCTTTAATACCTAGAAACAGTTACGATTTTTTCTCTCGTTCGCTGCAAATAGAATTTTATATGTATATTTAGCTGACGCAATTATTTCACGCCGGAGGCGATGTGATTCCGAATTCCCTGTAAGGATTTTATTTCAATAAATGTCCCTCTTTTAAAATAATTTCTGAAATAGTTGAAGGAAATATAAAAGCACTTGATTTATCAACGTTTTATAGTTTTTTTTTGGTTACCGCAATATTCAATTTAGTTTCAATATAAAGTAACTAATTTTATTAAAAAACCCTCATTTTACTTAGTACTATCGATACACCCCGCCTTCGCTCGTTTAAACAACAATAACAATAGCAGCCTGTAAATTCCCACTGCTGGGCTAAAGGCCTCCTCTCCCTTTGAGGAGAAGGTTTGGAACATATTCCACCACGCTGTTCCAATGCGGGTTGGTGGAATGCACATATGGCAGAATTTCTATGAAATTTGTCACATGCAGGTTTCCTCACGATGTTTTCCTTCACCGCTGAGCACGAGATGAATTATAAAGACAAATTAAGCACATGAAACAGCGGTGCTTGCCTGGGTTTAAACCCGCAATCATCGGTTAAGATGCACGCGTTCTAACCACTGGACCATCTCGACTTTGCTCGTCTAAAACGGGCAGTAAGTCTCTACTATGCATACATTTATTAAACCTATAAACCTTCCACTTGAATCAATCTTTCAATTAAAAAAACGCATCAAAATCCGTTGCGTAATTTTAAATATGTAAGCCTACATATGGACATACAGCAGTGAGCGACTTTGTTTTATATTTTGTAATGATTACAAAGAAGTAACGATGTGAGTTTGTGTTCAAAACTATTAAGTCGATTACGATGAACTATGGGTATATACAGTTGTGCACACATTTATATTTTATATGTATATGCAATTTATAATTATTTTAATAAATAAATTTATTATTAAAATATATTTTTAATAGAAGTTATGGGATGGGATGGTAAATACACCATATTTTTATGTTTTTATGTACATATATGGATAGAAAATATTAACTGCTACTATTTAACGTGTTACAATTGTATCTGTTATATATACATAAAGATAAATTAAATAAGGCAATAACTATTTGTATAATTTTATTTTTTAGTTTTATTAGCTCGATTTATTTGAATTTTTTATCATAAATGACGTATTCACTTAAATTTAATACCAAAAAATATGTCTCTCCGCACTTTTTAATATAGTCACGAATTTTCGATGGTATTACAAAATATTATGCACTATGAAAGTAACATATATATGTATCTTGTGCCGAGTACGAAGAGAACGCTTGAGGTGAAACTGTAACGTACATTTTTTAAGGCACTAGCTGTGCGCGCGACTTCGTACGTATTAGAATTAAATAAGCTAAGCTAAGTTATATAAGTTTTATCCTTATTATTTAAGCTTTCTGGCTATGAAAGTCCAATCAAAATCGGTTCAGCCATTCCAGAGATTAGCTGGAACAAACGAACATTATAAAAAAATGTTATTTCGGTATATGTTTCATGTATACATTCATTTGCATTTAGTAAATAGCGGTAATTTTAATATTACAAACAGACACTCAAATTTTTGAACATATTTGAATTAAGTATAGATAATTGTAAGTAAATAGGAATTGAACATATAACATCTTATATATATCAACAAAAATTGGGTGCAAAACAAACATGGAATTCAATCCCTACGAGACTAAATAAAAAAAAAATCTTGATGTGAAACCTCCTTTGAACCTGATCGAAATCAGCCAGTGTATGTATTTTAATTGGACAATATATTGAAATTTAATTAGATTTAACGAAAGAGTATTAATTAAAAATTTTGTACTTCGGTTATGGATTATAACGTATTTATTATCCTTTCGTAACTCTTTTATTTATGAGATAAAAATATTTCCTGTTGACCCAGATGCCATTGGAATTCGCTAGTGTCCTCGTTATGAGTTCGGGCACTAAAAAACACGGGAACTTGAAAAATAACGGTACTTGCATTTATCATTTTGGGCATTATTATTTATTATCAAGCTGGGTAACTTATGAGTTATCTCATCTTATCTGACTTAGCATCGACCCTACCTTACCTTAAAGGTGGAAACAGATCTACATATTTATTAAATATAATAATCGTGGGATGTACAGCGGACATTTTTATTTCCAGTCCTTCCTGTGTGTTGTGTATCAAGAATAGAAACTCGAAGGCACGAAGTTATCTCTGCCTATTGTACTTATATTAATTACAATGTGTAAGATACCTTAGGGATATAGTGTTGTGGATACTGGGTAAGGAACTTCTCATTAGGATTATACAACACACCAATTATGGTGTGCTGTATACAAATGATTAAGCCAATATCTATGGTCAAAAGTTAGCACTATGTTTAAAAAATAACTCTTTATAATGAAATACAGACATCTTCAATAAACTGCTAATAACCTTGATTACACAGCTTATGTACATAAACTTTATAAGCCGTAGAGCCTTGAAATTTGGAAACCTTCGTTTTCTAATCTAAAGGCGCAGACAAAACGATTTTGCGAAATGTTTATTTAAATAAGGATCGCGATACCTCTTCAATTCATTTCATCCAATCAACTCATTCAAATATTTTTTTTTAAAGAACGTTCTGTCATGTACCAATGACAATATATTTTTTAAGCATAAAACAAAGAGGTTGCACTGAAAATCCACTATCAATAGTTTTGTAACGTTTTGTCTTTCAATAGTTTTAATATAAGATTTACAAGTAATTATATTTTTGCGTAATGATGTCAGAGGTCGTAATTATTGTATGACATTTTCATTGAGTTGAGTTTGTACAGTTAAGAATCAACAAAGGATCTTATTTGTGTGCAAATGTTAATATTTGCTGTAAAGGTTAATATGTTAATTTGATATACACAACAAGAACGAACAAGAATTGATTATGTTTTTATTGAAAATACTAAGAAAATACTTAGACATAATACCACAGCTATTATATCGACATTTATTCGTGTTGTATAAAAAAATAATATGACTGCCTGACGGTCATCATAACAATTTTTATATATATAATCTTGTAATATTGCTATACCAGTAAGCATAGAACGTACTTGACAAATAAATTTGAATAGCTGGAATAACAACTGCAATCACAATTGATGCCATTCTACTGACATAATATATTTAATTGTTACGATGTCTGTTTCCAAAACTGATCATGAAATTTTTGCGAAATTTTGAAAAATTGGACCATGTCAGGGTAAACATCTTCCGAACACAAAAAGGTAATTATGTTAGGCTAATTTTTTTTTATAAATAATATTTTACGATTTAACAAGAATATACAAACACATCCAAATCAAAAAGAATCGCCATTTTTGAAGTCGATTAAAAATATTTTTTCCTAGTCAACCCGTGCGAAACCGGAAAAAAATGGTCATATATATTTTTGAGTAAGATATGATTCATCGCCCTAACATGTATAAATTGTAATGTAAGGGCGAAACTGTATCTAAATTGTATTGAAAATATGATGCAAATAATAAAAAAAAAGTAATGACGTCAACATTAAACAATTGCAACAGAAAACACACTAATAACAAAAACTGGGCATTTGAACTTACGCACAAAGGGTTCCGCACCATTATATATATATCTATAAAAACGCCAAAAAATAAAATATCTTTTTATTGAAGCCTCTAAAACATCTAAATATTTATTTTATTCAGTTTTTATTATTTGTTGTTACAGCAGAAATATATAAACTGTGAAAATTTCAACTGACTAATTATCACAGTTTATGAGAACAGCCTGGTGATAGACAGACTTACAACGGAGTTTTAGTTATTATAGGGTCACGTTTATTATATACGGAACCCTCGTAAGGACGATGACGTAAGTGATCACACAAATATTTGTTATAACACGACATACGAAATATGGACTCAAGTAAAATATTGAAAAAGAGAGTGTGATATATCCCACACTTATAGGACTACATTCGTCATCAGTTGATGGGTTTTACAATTTCATACATATAATTTTTTTTATGATATAGGTTGGCGGTCGAGCATATGGACCATCTGATAGTAAGTGGTCACCATTACCCATAGACAATGACGCTGTAAGAAATATTTACTATTCTATAAATCGTCAATGCGCCACTAACCTTGGGTACTAAGATATTATGTCCCTTGTAGTTAGACTGGCTCAGTCACCCTTCAAAACACAACAATACTGAGTACTGTTGTTTGTCGGTATAATAACATTCAAATGCTATTTTTCAATGCTCTCGATCAATGCTATAGATACTTAGTTTAACTGTCTACACCACGATGATCGAATCAATTCATTAGACATAGCGATTGTACCAATTTAGATGTGGTGTATACCTGGATTGTTACGCATGCAAATTTAATACAGTGCTACAATCAGATTACTATACATTATATAATAATTACTCACATATATATGTGTACAGATAAGAGATTATAAGTTTTTATATGACGATGTAATACGTGACGTAGTAATTTACGCTTAATGTAACGATGTAAAAAAACAACTTAAAAATATTATACTATTTAGTATTCTAGGCTTTATCGTCACAAACATTTAAAGTATGTACATGATTCAAGCTTCATCAGGTTGAGGTAATTGGTTTAAAATTACCTAAGTAATATTATGAATGCGAATGTAAGTTAATTAAAGTGCTGTGATGGTTCAGTGGTAAAACGCGTGCACCTTAATCGATGATTGCGGATTCAAACCCATCCACGCACTGAATAATAATGTGCTTAATTTGTATTTATAATTCAGCTCGTGTTAGGTGGTGCAGAAATTATAGTGAGGAAACATGTGTTGGAAATTCTGCCACATGTATATTCCACCAACCCGAATATGAACAGCGAGGTGGAATATGTTTCAAATCTTCTCCTCAAAGTTTGTGGAGCAGTGGAAAATTTAAAGGTTGTTGTTGTTAAAAGTAAGTTTGTATATCTGGGGACTTGTTATATAATAAAATATATTTGTACTATCAAAGTTATAAACACCCAATAGAAAAAAATGGCGCTAAAAATGTGAAAATAAGTTAAACAAATGTTACTATTACTATTTAGTTAAAAATTAGATAATAAGATTATTTAAGTAATTTTGCCAGCTGACGACGAGATGTCTCATCCAACTTTAGATATCTATAGATATATCTTATACTTATGCCGTCTCAGATGAAATTGCTTACTGTGACTGCTTATGAATACTTTAAGCTGATACACTTTAAAGATTACTCTACATTATTTGCTTGACTGTAGAATATACAATGGGTATACTTGCACAAAAACCTATCATATGTACACCACTTATACATCGAGCCATCTTCAGCTCTATTTAACAAGATGTTCAGAATTTCACTTCATTTATGAAATCGCTATATTTTATTAAATATTTACAATTAAAGAAAAATTAATAAATTTAGTATGGAGTACTGAGATGTAAGCAAATTACTGTCGGTTAATACCTATACATACTTTAATTGTTATAATCTCAGCTTTAAGCCTTGTGTACGTAACATCGATTGTGAACTTTTTTAATAATGTGACTCTATGAACTCTGTGAATAAAATTACACAAGAGTACGTATTTTATTTTGTATACTTATTTATTGCGGTTTAAAAGTTTTATTACGATCTGAAAATATCAGACATGTTCATATAAAAGGTCTTAAAACTCAAAAACATACGTTTAAATACAATGAAAATTTACCCATTACTTTTCTGATCGGTTCTCAGCGAATGAAAAACCTATAAACTAGCTTCGATTGAAAATGTTTTAAGTTTACAAGCATCTTACATCACTGTATGTTACAAAAATATTAATATAAATACTTGTTATTTACAACAGAAAATATTTATTCGTTTATTTTATTCGTGTATTGGTTTGTCCTCGTTTATTGAATCAATTCCGACTTCCAATGAGTGGCCAAGATCAAAGTGGGTTAACACAATTTTCTCATTCCTCTATCTTTTGTTTTGTTTTAACGCAAACGATAACAGACAATCGGTAAAGGCTTTGAAAATTTCAATGAATAATTGGTGTAATGAACTATAAGCGTTAACAGTTGGGCTACTTGCTTCTAACGCTAAACTATTCAATGGTGTCACCATAACATGAATATTACGTATTAAATAAACCTTTAATCCTGCTCGAAGGACCAGTATTTGAAAATTGTTTTTAAAAGGTAAAATGTTTATTGAGAATGTATTTTATATTTAAAACGCAGTATAGTACTTCCTATTATTCTTGTCTATTAACATTTGATAATATTTCTCAAGGTGAAAAGTTAAAAAATATAAAAAAGCTTGTTTTCTAAGATGTTATACAAAATTATGATATGATTATGCTGAATTGGGAAATCTTGTACATTGTGAAAATTCGCATATGGTGCCTTTATGTTACCTAGTCTGTGTAAACTTTTCTCAAAAGACTTAAGAAAAATTGTTGAATCGATCAGGCGATAATTTCTTAAAACCAGATCTTTCTCTCTAGATCTTAGATTGATATGCTATAAACAACCATTCACTGTTTTATCTAATTTAATATAACATGATGTTACAATTACGATAGTTTAAGTCTATCTCTGGTACGACAAGTTTCTTTGACAATTAACTATGCATTGGATACTAAGTGAAATAAAACAACAAACAAGTGGCTTTTGTTCGTATCATTAATGTGAAAAAGAGCTTTGCGAGATTCGCACGATCACATTGTCACTTTTAAGCCATTGTTTATAACAATCGACTTTTCAACATATCCGTTAACTCACATATTTATGCAATTACAAATATCTATCAAATAATTCACAAAGGCGAAGCGTGGTCTTAAGTTGAAACTATCAAGACTCGAATTCGGGTTTTCTGCGAAGCTGTGATCATTCCGTCCTTGTTTAACGCACGCTAAAGTGTATTTAAATGTTGGCCGTCTCTTTTCAACTTAGGGAGGCTTGCGCGGAAAGAGAATGTGGGTAACGAACGACCTTTTGCCGTTACGGGCAGCAGTGCGGAGCGTCCATTCACCAAGAGTGGTACACTCGGTCGCGTTACACTACATCGTTCCGAACATCTGACAGCCTGAAAAAAATTACGTAAATATTACAACAGTCGTACATTGATTATGAAACGCTGGCAGCGGCGGTCGGTCTAGCGTCTACTTACACGAAGCCTTAAACTTAGTGCTCGGTGGTCTCCACGTATTGTTTTAGTGCGACTTGTTTGACCCTGGTGATTTTATTTTATATAATTTCCTAACCCTGTTTCTTAGTGTCCGGGCGTCTGTGCTTGTGTTTTATTTTTCCGGATTGGATTATCACGATTAATTACAGGTAAGTTGTTTTTTGCATTTTATATTTATTGTTTTGTTGATGAAACAGGTAAAGACAGACTTTAAAAAAAGAACTAAACAACAATTTCTAGACTGAGATATAGTTCAAGACTGAACGTTGTGTACTAAATACTATCATGTTTATATGAGCTATAAAAAGCTTTCAGTTATGATATATTTATTTTAAGGGCTACGTTTCATAATGATTGCATATAATCATAAAGTAATCATCTATTAGATTAATCAAGTAATGTTAGTATTTTACTACAAGCTGATATACTATAATAAATACTGATCAAGACTATTTACACAAAAATATTGTACACCCTAATGTACATTCATAAGTAAATATTACGGCTTTTATTTCAAACAAATGCGTGTAATAATTCATATGTTATGTTCTTATAAATAATAAAAGGAAGAACCATTAACATACTAACATATATTATAAAGAAAACTATATAATGCATTTAACTTCGGATGAAAATATATATTGGATGAAAGCCGAGTTTATAGAAAATATGAAAGCTTTTGTATGGCAGGCTATAAATATAACGCCGGTTTTATTTTTAGTAATAAGACACTTAAGAGGCGCCGATACCTTCGCTCTGGACGTTAAGCAAAGGCAATTCTTGAGAATACGACGTTTCAAACCCTTAACGAACTTAATTACTTACAGGGAAAACGCACCTTTTCTTTCCGATTGAATATTCGAAATTGAGATCAAAAATAATACACAGAATCGTTTCTAAAACGTATATTAGGATAGAATGAGTGTTGGAAACGGTAAAATTATTTGTAATTGTAATTATTAATGCTTCCCTTTTCGTAGTATTTGTTAAATAATATGAAAAGGAAATAACGAGTTAACAACGAACGTACGAAAAAAGGGTTAAATATTTAATTAAAAAATGATATTTGAAGCATTGTATTGAGTAAAATCGTCGAATGGAAATATCGATATACATTTTCAATAAAGGCAATTTATGGAGCATATAATATTAAATTAGAAATAAAATATTTGTAATGAATAAGAAGAAATAAAAGTTAGTATATGTTAATAACGAAACGGCATTATTTATTTCAGTGAAATTTAAATTAAATTAATAAAATCTTATGATTAAATCTATTTCGAAATCGATCGTTTCGAATTTGACGTTTTAACATCGAAACGTACTCGTATATTTTTATTATGACAATAATTTTAATTTTTGTTATATATTTTATAAATAAAAGTTAACATTTACTTGTCTTATTATTTTTTTATTTTATTCGGCCAATAACACATAACTACTAACAACATACTATCAACAGCATATAAATTATATTGTTTATAAAATAAGAACTAAAGAGAAACACCACGCACGTTACATTTCTTTTTCTTTAATAGGAAAGTTTGAAGTTAAGATACAATAACCTCAGTAAGTTACGTAACGTGATTTTTTTTGTATTTTTAAACTACATCGTAAATCTTTCGTAACGACCCAGTATCGTGAGTACAAGTACTAGCGGTTGAACTCGTTTTGATATAACAATAATTACTTAATTTAATAATTCCAATTAAAGTTAATAACAGTAAAAAAACGATCAACTGACTGTTTTTGTAAACAAACTGGCTTCAATTGTGTTAATATTTATTATTTGGTAGAAAAATATTTACTTTGGAAGATCGTGCTTAAAATTCAACGCTTAAAATAATTTTAAGTTTGTTATTATTTAAGACTACGTAGCAGAAATCGTAGGATGTTATTTGGAAATTGATATTACTAAAATTTAATCAACATTACATTTTAAATATCGGTACGAATGACAAGTTACTGATTTAGAAAAAAAAAAAACTTATGACATTCAGAAATGGTTCTATAAATTTGAATATTCCGAATTCAAATTGAATAAAAATGAGACAGAATCAGAAATAAAATAGTATAAGTTCAAAAGCAACAAATAAAGACATGTGATAGTGCTATAATAAAACACGTCCACAAGTCAGATCCGGCTTGGCCGTGGCAATTTGCATTTCGTAGTCGCAATGGAATTCTTTGCGACATCTAGTGCGCCGTCGAGAATTATAAGATACAGCTGAGTAAGGCTACGGGAATGAGAATTATCTTTACATTCAACGTACAATGCTTTGAGAAATTTATAAGATTTACACTTAATCATTATATTATTTATACTTTTTTAAAAAACAAAATAAAATTGCACAAGAGTAATCTACATTCTCGATCAGTCGACCGACAACCAACCTCAATACAAATACTGACGTGAACTCGTAGTAAACAAAGTCTATATGTCAGGTAGTTAATATTTCTTGCAAAATCAATCAATGTCTTAAACCTTTATTAATCACACACAACACAATACAATTGTACATGCGGTACAATTGCCAATTTGTGTTCTTTTTTTAAATGAAAAATAGAGTCTCAACATATTTGTTTCCTTCGAACAGTGGTCGACTTATTGGACCGTAAGAGATGCTACAGATAAATATGCTCTTAGTTTAGTCATATCAGTGATTACAATCAAATAAACTGATATAGAAGTGAAAAATTGTATGCAATGAATATGGTATAAAACAAAATTCAGTAGCACAGATAGGCATTTTAAAATTAAAAATTGTACTGATCACGTTTGTTGCGGTAGAATGAATGCTTTATTAGTTTCCATTACATACATTTTCAATTAAAATTGGTGTAGTGTGCACTATGAACTAATTGTTAATGATATTATAACGAAATGATCTGTAGGTGTTAGTAATGTTTTTATTATTAAATGTTTCGTTAATAAGTCGACTTGATGATAGGAATCGTAGCCTTCTCAAAATGTGTCAAGTATTCTCGATTAACAATATAAGTGGAAATTGAAGATCAAATCATAATACTATTCGTATAAGCCTACTTATTTAAGAAGGCTATTAAGTCACACACAGTCAAAGTTTAAATGTAGTTCCCCAGTGTAACTCTATGATTCGTAAATAAGATAAAATAAACACTTACTAAGATGTTTTTGTCTGTATGAGTCAGAGGTCTCTTTCGAGGTCGCGACGGTATCCGCCTTCATCCATGCGGTTTTCGATTCTTACGCAAGCCTCTCAGTACATTAACAACCTGTCTCGAACGTGAAGTTAATATTAATGCACGTGAAATTTCAAACTCGGCGCCAACATCTTAAGATGGGTAATGTTCGCGGAGAGTTTTAGGAAAAATGGCTTTACTTGAAGTTTTTATACGTCTAATGAAATTTAAACTTCTCTGTTTGACATAAAAGTATTCTTTTTAGTTGCGTGTGTTGTTTATTATTAATGCTTAAGTAGAAACTTGAAGAGTTTCTCATTTTGTTTGAGCTAGCCAATCAGAGCTTACTATTTGAAAAATCGTTCATTTATTCAGAAAGGTTATAACTCACGGTGGCAGACATGTAATGTTTATCTCATATGATACTACGAGAAGCAGATACTTATACCAAATAGTAGCAATAATAGCGCTTTCTATCAAATTATATACTAAACAATACACTTTTATTTTGAAATACATTTATGATATTCTGATGGTTATTCTCAATGTTAAGTAGTATTTGTATACTATAACATTTTTTGCGCTTTTGTCGGACAGGTCTGCAAACACATGAGCACTCTCTATTTCTGCACTACTATAGTTCACGAACACAACTGGAGAGATGCATTCGTAGGCTAATGGCTTTATATGTTTATTTCCTGTTAAATTTATAACTATGGACAGCCGTAGAAACTTTAGATATTACAATTTAAAAACCCAATGAGTATTACCCAGGATTAGAACTCAAGACTTTTTATATACAGCCTTATAAGCCAGCTAAAACACCCATGAGGCGGTTACGTGAAAACTCGAGTTCATAAGAATACTTTTTACTTGCCTCTTGAGGTACATTAATAGATTAACTATCTGTAGAAGTTATCTCAAAGTTTATATTAAGTTTTACTCGGCTTTTAGAGTTTTCTAGCATTAAGAAACTAATAACATTGACATGATTTTTGTAATAGTAATGGATAGTTGTAAGTGTTAATAATTATAGCGTGTATTCTCACAGAGCTATGAACAATTTCTATTATAATTCTGGGTCTGGTTCTGGGTCTAGCTTTAAATGCAAAACACGATTCTGTACATTGAGTAGCGAGTTCAAAGTCCGAACAATCATTATTCCTTTATTTGTTTTTATAATACCTTTTCTTCTACGCTGTGAAGAACATCGTGTGAAATATATTTTCTAAATACCATTCTCTATAGAAGACATTTTAGTACTTTACAAATATATATATGACTCTAAGTTTAAAATTTGTAATAATATTTTATGAATAATATCAATTCTATTTTTAAATTATATCATAAAGTTCAATCATCACAGAGTATTGTGTCAATTGTTTTTCAACATTGCATGCAAGAATGCTAGACCGTCTAGAGGTTTTAAGGACGTTTTATGCTTCGAGGTCAAAGACTCGTTACGTGTGTTTGCTGGACTTAAGTATCAGGTATTGTGGTAACACTAACCGCAGATATACCATCGCAATGGAGAAAACCTTATATGTGAACACATGTTGAATGTTAATAGAACAAGACACGATTGCGTATTACAACGATATTCATAAATATTGTATGGATATTAGGCATTGCTATTATTTGGAGCGAAGGAATAAAACCGATGAGGCCTATACTAAAATATATAATTAATTTAAGACATTATTTGCAATGGTAACATTATTTTATGCCAAAGGTTGTATATAGCTGTCAAAATATAAAATAAATGCGTAGGTTTTAATAAGAATAATGGTAATATCATGTCTGAAAAAGGCTGTTGGATACATCGGTGTTCATTGATTTTTAATAGCGTAAGATTTTTTCGTTATTATTCTAAGTGATTGCTGAATCACGCCTCGGAGTCATAAGATAACATCCCCCACTGTATCGACTTCGCTAGACGCAAACATAACTTGTAGTTGATGGATTGCGTGTTATACTAAGCTAAAACATGTCGGATGAAAGATCGTGATGAATTACGCAATCTCGTATAAACGATGTTACTAAGCGTATCTCCGATTTCACCTCGAACGCATCTCGCTTTGAAAGTCACGAATCGGGAACCATCGGAACCAATTAGACGGCAAATGGGTCTACCACAATAGAATAATATAAAGAGTATAATACATCATATTTCTGCTCACGTATTAGGTTACCGTTCTTTGTTACGTGAGCCACTTTCAGTGAGTGAATAGGACCGAAGTACTCAGATGTGCGTGGAATATGATTAATTATTTCTTACTCATATATAAGGTCGCTTGATTTGTAGCCTTGCTTGATAGCGTGTTTCTCAACGGCCTCTTATAAGGTGGAAGGAACTTTCTAGATCGTGTTCAGTTATTGGTCACCACTGCTAATTGTTAACGCATTCTTGCAACGCGAGGAACATAATTGATTTAGATTTAATACAGTTTTCTTCATTCATTTCTAAATTTTAATATTATTTTAATTTTCACATTTTGAAATATAATTTTCTAAAAAGTGATTCGTTATTTTGTTTTCAACAAATATGATCTATCATTTTACGAGTACATTTATTTGCTTTTGTTTAACGCTGTGAGTATTTCGTCAAACATATCCTATGAGACAAAATAATATTGAACATACAATACAAATATAAAAATTTAAATCATTCTAACCGTCTAAATTATTAATGTACAGTTTCATAGTTACGAACTTAAAGTAAAACTTTGAAAAATTTAATAAAACGTAACGATAACAATCTCGAACGGTTTCATTTCGGGCATAATGGCTTTATTCGATCCGAAGTTTCCAAAACACATTCAAGTTTTGCCTACGATGCAGCGATGTTGGCTTCGTTTCAAGACTGCTTGCCAAGGTTCAAAGACACAGTAAGAGTTTTTTGTCCCGCCTATAATGCTATCATTCTTCTTGAGATAAGGCAATAAACGCCACTTGAACGCAAAGATCATTTATTTACGAAAACACTACATCCGATTCCGAATTCTTTTTAATTCCCCCCCGACGTTGATTCTCCCGCATTTCATTATGTAATGACGGTGAATAGCGTTCTGTTCGATAAGTCTTTGTACATTTAAATGCTCATTTAAATACCTTTCTTGGGGCTTTGTAGTCAATCACGTCGAATTTGATCGTCTGCCCAATAGTTTTTTTTTAGTTTAACAAATTACGTAGCTTTTCTTAACTAGAAATTTAATTGAAATTTACTGAACCCAGAGTTAAAAGTGAATAGACTTTACCAATTGATGTATTTATTAAGAAATATTTAGATCAGTGAGCAAAGCGGGAACATTATTTGGAACAACAATCATTTACATATTATAAATACCTATTATTTTTTTAGAAAATCGGGTCAAACAGAGAATAGGAATAAGTTTTATCCTCAATAAATTATTTATTTTGATAATGGTAAAAGAGAAGACTATATGTAATACTTCTCCGCATAAAGGAGTCAATAAGTCGATACCCGTGGCTCTTGACGTCATAAATATATAAAATTAATGACGCCACTCGCCCAGCGCCTTGGTACACATATGAAGTAATTGCTTACTCTTAAATTTACATCAAAATATATTGTTCGATGTCTAAATTTATAAATTCAAATATAAAAAATCTTAATTAATGTATACACATTCTGTCATTTGTGTGTTACTGTTGGTATTTTTCTCCTTAATTTAATTTGTGTGACTTTTTAGTTACAACTGAAAAACAAAACGATGATTGCTGACTTTCTACTGATTTTTCATTAGATTTGCTATTAAAAACACTTTCGAAGAATTAAGTAAACCAATTTACATTAGAGCACCGTGGAAGTGTGCTCTAATAATAAAGAACCTTAACCTCAAGCTATTGTAAGTTTATTGATATTTTAGCGATATAAATACATCAGTATCCATTAAAATGCTCTATGCAATGTTTAACGACGATTAAAAAAAAATCCGAATACTTCTTATGCGCTCTTTGAGTTTCTCTCATCGCTTATCTTTTATTAATGAATATTTCTTTGTATTTTTTATCGTTTTACTTGCATCTGCTTCATAGAAATGCACGTTTCGGAATACGTTAATACAAAATTATTTTATAGCTTAAAAAGCGTTTATAAAACAAAAGATGTCAGCGAATTTTCACGTAGTTTGTTCGTAAGCGTTTTTCCCCTCACAGTGGCTCAATTCTTTTTGTTTTGTTCTTGACACACCCCATACATGATCTGGGGTAATGTTGGAATGAAATTTGCGTAAATTCATCTTCACAACTGTATTTTACTTCTGTGTTTTCTTACAATGCCTAAATAATATATTCGTATTAAGTCTATTATACGAATATAAATTAGATTTTAGAAATGTTAGATATTTTGATTTCTATTTAACTATATATATAAAGTTATAAATATTCAAACGTCGTTGTACAAAAAAGTCTATCAGAATATTAATCAGCCAATCGAATTTCCCCGTTTATTTTCGAAAACCCATGACTCATTACTCTGTTCGGTACATATTATGTGACTGTGAAACTTAAATAACTTATAGAAGATTCGAATAGATCTCCAGAATTATAATTTCACACTTGTTTGTATATTATATTTGTATACTTACGCTAACACATAACAAATTGAGGCTAATAACTTTCTTTTCTAATACACCGTCTAGCAGTGACACGCCATCTTCATGTTTCAGAGCGTAAAACGTTTGTTTAAACGAAAACCTTTATAAGCATTTTATATCAACATAACAGAAATCAACGTAATGGGTTTTCCGGAGCAACGAAAAGGTCAGCTGTAAATATTAAACTATATCCCAGGGGGCCAACTCGGGGTCACTTCTCCGTGGTTCAACGCCGCGTAGCCTATAAAATCAGTCAGTCTTCACGGTATTTTAAGCATTCGCCTCGTGAATAAGTGCACGTCCGACGTTTTATATTGCGTAATTAAATATTTTAAAGAGACTAGATGGCTCAGTGGGTAAGAGCGAGCGGCAATCTTAAATGCTTGCGAGTTCATATCTATGCTACGTTTCAAGGTTTTTTTTCTTTCATGTCGAATGAAATACTGCAACATATATGACGATCTGCATGTATCAAAGTGTTATATTTCAAATAAGAATATCTCTTACACAAAAGAAAAGACAATTAGTTCAACAGTAAGATAAATAATTGCATCTACTAAAGTATGTAAAATACATTTCATATTAAATTAAATATTTTAAATTTATTAATTTAATATTTCATTTTTGTTATTAGTTCAATTCCTATTTATGTCGTATTTTTTTTTAGAAGTACGTAGTAAGTATGTATTTACATACTTTTGAATTATTTTAAATTTGCAAAATATAGCAGAAAGTCCTTTAAAATAATAACAAATATTCATTAAATTCGCCTTCTGTTATTATTCTAAAATCATAGATGTTAAAAAATAAAGTTTAGCGATGTTTGTGTGAAAGTAAAGGTTACGCAGATTTCTTATTTAAATATCAATAGACAAACAAATGCTTTCTAACTCGTGTGTTCGGATACTTTCTCCGAGTAATTTTTAATATCACCATAATCATATTCGTATATATTAACATATCAAATGTATTCGACTAGGGGCTGTGTTTGATCTCCTTTATTGATTTTAAATGAAAAAATTACGTAAGATTTTCAACAGACTATCATAATTTTTATAAGATGTTTCATGTATTTATCATATGTCATCGATTTCTAAATACAATCAATTTTGATGCTTGATGTGAAGGAATAAGGACTATTTAATACGATATATATTTATATATGTCATTAATGAAATGAGAAAAAGTTGAAAGGAACCCGTATCAAAGAAAAACAGATACGTTATATTAATTAACTTCTAAGCATGGGCGTGAGAGTGATTGATCTCAGAAAAACCGTGATAGTATGTTTTATAAGGATGCGGACAAATATATACTAATGAAACGCCAGCCTTTGTACAATCTTTATTAAAAAAAACTAACATTTTCCGTCGGCTTTATCTGATGTTAACTGACCGCATTGCGATGTTATAGTTGCAGGTTCGTTTTTGACCGAGCTTAGCTTTAACGATTTCCACTTAATTAATATAATTTACTTTTTATTTATTTATAGGGGGAGAGGGAATAAGTAAGATTACATTTATCGCCTTAATAAAGTATCAGTTTTTAAAGTTTTAGTTATGTCCACTTCTAAAGAGGTATTTAAACATGTACCTATACATTAGCAAATGTACGGTATTTGCTAATTTTAAAGAAATGTAAATTATCTAATAATATTGTGACAATTGTCTTTTTTTCGGACAATTTTCTTTTTTCACAAAAATAAAAACTATTACATTTCCAAATAATGGAAGTTACAAAACAATGCAATTTCACGGTACGCGTGAAGTTTTTTCAAAATGGCGGTTAATGGGTGGGCGACGGGACGCCCGGAATGTTACCGCTCGACCGCGCTGGAATGTCGCAGAACCATTCTGTGGACTAATGCAGCTTCTGTTATCCTTCCATTCAGAAAATAAGAGTATTGATTTATACTATGCGTCAAAGCGAAGTAAAGAAATGCAATTTAACGCGAGCCTTTTACAAAGTAGCGGCTAGTGGCGGGGTGATGGCATGCTTGGAATTTTGCCGCTCGACCACGTTGGAATTTCCCAAAGCGATAGTGCGTAAAGCGTAAAACCTTTATTTCAGTAAAAGTTTACTTATCAATTAACATATGAAAGGTTTTTTGGATAAAGCATATAATAAACAACAACATCAACAGCCTGTAAATTTCCTCCTCTCCCCTTGAGAAGAAGGTTTGGAACACGCTGTTTCAATGTGAGTTGGTGGAATACACATGTGCCAGAAGTTTTATGAAATTAGCCAAATGCAGCTTACCTCACGATGTTTCCCTTCATCGCCGAGATGAAATATAAACACAAATTAAGCACGTGAATGTTCAGTGGTGCTTGCTTGGGTTTCAACCCGTAATCATCGGTTAAGATGCACGCGTTCTAACTATTAAGTCATCTCGGCTATCATAAATAAAGTTGAAATAAGTCATATAGAAACATAAAGGTACCTTAGTAACATAAATATTGCTACTATAAATAAATACTTGGACAAAAAAAGATAACTAAGGTATATAAATCAAATAACTATTAAATTTATTAGCTATATTGTAGACTAAATTATAACGAGCTACTACAAAACAATAGCGGGAAACGCGTTCAAATCAGAACACTTCAAATTACATAATTGTGGTGATTTTTGTAGCAATATAATCAAGTTAATAACAACTTTATTACAAAATTGCTTAAATTCAAGATTTCCTCAAAACGAATTCAATAAATTACCTAATATACAAAAAACGTCTTTGACAAATTCTGCGTTCCTCAAAAGATTAATGAAAAAATAACAAGGAATTAATCGAAAATATTCTATTAGTTTCTACAATTTGTAGATAAAGCGTTCTGCGTTACATACTCGTATTATAATGGAAATTGCTTACTTTATAGTCTTTATAAAGATAATATTTTACCGTACGTAAGTTTTTCATAATATATTTTTCCTTACGTTACTGCGACACACTATCTTCTGAATAATATGTTTCATTCCCTTCCTTTTATAAAATGGAACGTTAAAAAGGACGTATGGCGACTTTCGATTTGTTACCCCGGATGTGGGGACTGTCTCCGGCTGGACAGAACGACTAATAAAATAAGTAATACAGAGTGTATTAATTCAAGGGATCTCATTTTCCCTTACACAAACGTCCCACCCTGTATGTTTGTTACGTGATTCTCTTTTAAAAATCATTATTGTGAAATGCGGGAGGGTGACAGTGTCAAGGTCATGTCCCAGCCCGGGAAAATCGAAGATTTACGGGTGCGTTCGTGTATTAATGTATATATAGATTATAACAGAGCTGAGATGGCCCAGTGGTCAGAACGCGTGCATCTTAACCGATGACTTCGGGTTCAAACCCAGGCAAGCACCACTGTATATATGTGCTTAATTGTGTTTATAATTCATCTCGTGCTCGGCGGAGAAAGAAAGCATCGTGAGGAAATCTGCATGTGTCTAATTTCATTGAAATTCTGCCACATGTGCATTCCACCAACACGCATTGGAACAGCGCGGTGGAATATGTTCTGAAACCCTTTTATTAGTGGAAGAGGAGGCCTTAGCCCAGCAGTGGGAAATTTACAGGTTGTTACTTAACTTGACTTTTCACAGACATAATGTTTCTATGTAATTTTAAATATCCATTTACGTTAAACGTGTTTTATGTCAGGAACACGTTCGTCGCGACATGGAGTGATATTCACAAACGAAATTCCTGACAATAGCTTTGCATTCAAATTGTTGTGAATGCATATCAAGTTTACGATGGCGCTTCGAATTCAAGATGAGTACGAGATGTACAACGCCGAGTGTTCTTTAGAAATCATCTTTGTCAATTCCACCAAATAAGATTGCATCTTTTCTATAATAATATTCTATGTACGTTGAATTTGTTTTGCGAAAGGAGGCTTTATATCAAGAGACTGCCTCCCTAGACTCACTTGCTCTGTGTTTCCGCTGATTTTGGTAACAGAGTTCGAGTACCCGTTTTTAAAAAGTAAGTTTTCTATCCAGAACTTCTTAGCTTGAGTCTAGTAACGAGAACTGTTTACACAGTACCTTAGAAAGCACTTACAGTCGTTTTGTGCGGGAACTTTTTCCGGTTACGTCAAATAAGCCACCCTTTTCCTATATGTTGTATGCAGCTGCCTAGTATCGTCCTTTAGACACACAATTTCTTTTCTAATTAGCTCTTTCATATCTTATGTTAAATATTAATTATACGATACTGCACAGTGTTATAGTAATGATCGAAGTTTTGTTAAAATCCATTAGATCAAGTTGTATACCAATATATTTCGAGATATTAAAAGTTTGCAAAAAATAAAAGCAATTGTTTGTTTTTGTATCGTTTATTGATTAAAGTTAGAACTCATAGAAATTTTGATGAAAATAGACAACAGACGCGGCGCGTAAATATTTTTATTTTTTTGTTCAATATCGAATAAAAACTTTTATCGCAGAATTCATATGTTTGAGGTTAACAGTACGTATCGAGGTATCAATCAATTTAGTCAACACAATAGATATTGTACAATTTTTATATAAACAAAAAATAAATTCTACAACTAAAAAAACAGCACGAGTGTTTTGTAACGTTACTGTAATCAGGAAACGATCCGTTTTTCTTATGACCTTCTTCGAATAGTGAACGCCTTTACACCACTTTAAAAAAATACTTAAATATGGACTCTGAAAGTTAACTTTCTTTAAAGAAAAGTTTGCTAAAACTGTTTACGAAGCATTATTCAATGACGTACTTAGATTCTCTCTCTGAAAGTTAAAATGTATTAACTTACGCGGCACAATACAATGGCGTCCTAATAAAAAACGTGTCGTTATCTTCAAGGCCACATATATGTAACGTAAAAAATCAAAAGAGCTAAATGTAATAACTAATCGATTTTTATTTACATATAGTAACCCAAAATCGATTAGGTAATTATGTAGATTGTACATGTAACTATTCGTTTAATATAAACGGAAGTAAAGATCGCGTGTATGACAAAGATCTAAGAAGTCTTACAGTCAGACAACTAATATCTTCACAAAATACGGTATCCAAAAAGTTCTTGTACTTACACAATCTTTTTGAAGGAAAGTTATATAATACATCCTCATTGTACGTGACACGGCTCCCGTCCTCGCCGCGGAATATATTATTTTGTTCTTTTTACGTCAATCCCGGGAAAGGACAGCCGATATCGAAATACCTAAGCTGTACTCGTATCGTCGATATGAGACAAGTGTTTAAAAGGTCGCGTTGAATTCGTTCGGTTTAGACGTTTGTTGTTTGAAGTGTTAACCGTTAATATCAACAATTTTAAATATCGAATGATTTCTATACAATAAAAAAACAATATATTTGCCATACATCATTTGATTGATAAAATGTTAATCAATTCTTGGTTAAGATTTAGCCTCTGGAGGGACTTAGTCATATGTAGTACCTTTGATATAAAGCTGTTGCGTATATAAGTGTAACATCCAGATAAGATATATTAAATATTTCCATAATTGTAATCATTATCACCATCATCATTTCAACCGTTTAAACGTACTCTGCTGGACATAGGTCGCCCCCAAAAACCGCTATAATGACCGGTCTTGTGCAGCCCGCACCAGTAATAATATGAATACCATATTGTTTGAATAGATGAAATACATGAGGTGCTTATTCCTAATCGTGTGTAACATTTTCGATGCGTTAATACTCTTATACAACCTCTCATTCCGAGAAATCATAAAAGCATCAGAAAATTTGGCTACCGTTCGGATCTCACGGATTTAAACCTAAAGCCGGCTATTCACAATACTACATAATAGAACATACATTGTCAATGAAATAGATTCATATATCATCTACACTCAGATTTAATATACATTACGAGTATATTCTAATTTATGAGTAACTATGAGGTCGATCAAGTATTAGTTTATATATTATATATTTATAAGTTATATGTTCTAGCGCCACATTACTTTATATCAGTGTGTACTAGAGTAAATTCATAGTACTCATTTTTCTCATCAAATATAATAATATACAGATATATATTTATCATTACATAGTATAAAACAAAGTCACTTACCACTGTTTATGCCTATGTTTTAATAGATAGAGTGATTCCAGAGCAAGAATTATGGATATAATTAATGGACAATATAGTAAAGAAACACTGATAATTTAAGGAGTATCTAATGTTATGTCATAAATAAACAAATTCTGTAGAATATTTAGTATCAGTATTGCACTCTTGCGAAGCTGGGTCGGATCACTAGAATAATATATTCGATACTTTACCAGCTTTGATCGGATCTTGATTTGTTTATAAGTGTTTAAGAATTTCCCTATCACTCTTTATAGAAAGTGCTTGTGTTATCTGAGAATACGCCTAATCTGTGTCAATGGTACCTATGTTGAAATGTGATGATGATGTAAAGTAAGTAGTACTAAGTAACAGCCTGTAAATTACCCACTGCTTGGCTAAGGCGTCCTATTCCATTAAGGAGAGGCTTTGGAACATATTCCACCACGCTGTTCCAATGCGTGTTTTTTTTTTTGAGATAGGTGGCAAACGAGCAGGTGGCTCACCTGATGGAAAGTGACTATATACATCTGCAACACCAGGGGGCTTGCAGGTGCGTTGCCGGCCTTTAAGAAAGGAGTACGCTCTTTTCTTGAAGGTTCCCATGTCGTATCGATTCGGAAAAACCGCCGGCGGAAGCTGGTTCCACAAAGTGGTTGTGCGAGTAGTTTTGGTGATGGTGATGTATTAAAGTATAATTTATTCAAGTAGGCTCTGGAATATACTTCATTTCCATTTTAAGCGTTTCTATGAAATATAAAACTGCCTCTCGTGACGTATATTTCACAGAGAATCGACTCGAAACTCAGTAAAGACTCTTTGTACGAGCTCGCAACTGAATTTTAAATCAATTCTACTTAACCGAGCTGAAATATTTGCACGTTTTGGTGCAAAATTTCAGCAAGACAAAACAAACGAGTATACGAAATTTTATTCGTTTTGGTAAAAGGAGTAAATAAATAAACTAGATTACTTATATTAATTTAATATACAGCCAATGTTACTGAATTTGAGATTACAAAACTTCACTCTATGTAACTAATAAATATTATAAATAAATATATTCGACAACATCACATACATTACTCTGATCCCAGTGTAGCTTAACTTGATTTGTGTTATGGAAAATCAAAAGTAACGACGGTACCAGGCACAGTTTGTAAAGAGACCATTTAAAAATATTTTAAGGCATATATTATCGGACGAGCATATGGGCCAACTGATGGTGAGTGGATCACCACGCTCATAGACAATGGCGCTGTCAAAATATTAACCATTCCTACATCGCCAATACGCCAACAACCTTGGGAACTAAGAGGTTATGTCCCTTGTGCCTGTAGTTACAGTTAGTGACTTGCAGGCACTAGTTATTTAGTTAGTTACCCTGGCGCACTCACCCTACAAACCGGAACACAACAATACTGAGAACTGTTGTTTAGCGGTAGAATATCTGATGAGTGGGTGGTACCTAGATGGGTGACCTTGCACAAAGCCCTACCACCAAGTAAATTAAATATAATTGCCATTTTAAATGAATAGAAAGATTAATTAGCATAATTAAAGGATATTTCTTGAACAAATTAGTTTAGGTTCAAATACTTCCCGTGCATATCTATTAAACAACAAATTATATTGATATTTTAGAAACTTTACCGTTTTAACGCTAATTAATACAGGAAATAGGAGTTTATTATTTTTCATTTGAAGGTTTAAGCCTAAGGCGGTATATAATATATTCCGTACGTAAAATAACATTGATTAAACGAATAAAATCACTATCAATTAAAAAGGCAATTTAAACCTTATGTATTCGTGATAGCGTTTCTTATGCAATGTATTCAATTTAATTACGACTTGTAACGTCTTATGTTTCGAGTCCCAAGATATTTTATAAAGCTCGCATAACATTATGTATAGCATGTGCTTGTTAGTGGTTGTTAATATTGATATTTGAAAATGATTTTTTACAATGATATGTAAAGATTATCAAACTTTGGAACCTTGTTGAAATGTGTGAAACAATAAATCTTACATTCAAAGAATATTTTAAAATCACTTAAAACAATAAATTTCCTTTTATTAAACCATATACTATGTGTTCGTATGTATTATATTTATTCCATTATTTTGTCACTAGTAATAAAAAAGTTTGCAAAATTTCAGCTCAAATCGTTTTGTGGTTAAATAAAAAGTAGACGTCACTATAAACAGAGGTAAAAAATAAACAAAATATGTGATCGCTATTTTTAAATGATTATTATAAGTAATTTTGCACCGAAGTGAAAGCCTTCGCAAGCACGTGACCTTGAAGACATGACTGATATTCATCTCGCTTAGCAACGCTTGTGTGAGTCTACCTTCATAGATGATTCAGCGTGAAGATCGTTCTCGTTTTGCGTAGGTTTGTCTGGACCTTCGTTGAGCTTGACAGCTATCGCGTTTGTATTGTCTAGTATAAGCAGAGGTACTTATATAAATTGAATAGTCTCTACAATTATATGCAAGGGAAATAACACATATAATTTTCGTATGTCCTTCAGTTACAAGCTTATTAGTTTAAGTAATACTGCTCATAGTATTAACTAAGTTGCTAATGTTTAATAATGAATGCCAGTTAAAAGTAAATAAATATTGGATAATAATATCACGTACATTACTCTGATCCCGTTGTAAGTAGCTAAAGCACTTGTTTAAAGGAAAATCAGAAGTAGCGACGGTACCAAAAACACCCAGACCCAAGACAACATAGATAACTAATGAACTTTTTCTAAATCGACTCGGCCGGGAATCGAACCCGGAAACTCAGAGTGGCGTATCCATGAAAACCAATGAATTTAATTTGTGTGATGTAAAATATAATAAGGATTGCGCTGATATATTATAGTATATCTTATCATGATGAACAGCATACCTTAATTTGAATAATACGAGTACAATGCCACATTCACTAGCTCATACATATAAATTAGTTCGTCTTACACAAAGGTTCTATTTAAGGACAGATTTATTGAGAAAATAAATCAATCAAACAAAAAAGCCACCTGGTTAGAAGACTCGGTAATAATCCTTCGTTTGGCAGGAAATTTCAAACCAAAGATAGCTTTTGATTCGACATTTTGTAAGATAAAAGCAAATTTTAAGTCACCGGTTCGAAACGGATAATATTCTAATATAAA
Organism: Vanessa cardui; assembly: GCF_905220365.1. Lineage (NCBI taxonomy): Eukaryota > Metazoa > Arthropoda > Insecta > Lepidoptera > Nymphalidae > Vanessa > Vanessa cardui. The sequence continues at coordinate 6,718,252 of NC_061124.1, forward strand.
AAAATCAAGGAACTCAGTAGGTAGTTAAAATTTTCCACCATTTTATTAATATAAGTAACTTAATAGATATAGTTCTAATAATTACTAATTATAATTCAAATTTTGAATTTATTAAAATTAATTCTTTTAATATATGTAAAAAAAAGTTATTGTATAAATCATGAACAACGTACAATGGTGACAAGAATGCTAGCAGCAATTCCCCGTTGAATCGCAATTCCGATCCTCAGGGCAAAATGAACCAGCCCTCTTGTCATCAGTGGGGTAATAAAACGAGCTGTAAATTTGTTCTACTTCCCGCTGTTTTATCATCAAAAACACTTATAAGTTACTCTACAGGCAGATAGTAACTTGTGTTTTTGTAGTCCGGTTTCAAAATGATTGATAAGTTTGTAAAATCTGACAACCCATGACTGAGGTTCATGTGGTCCGTGACGCCAATATCTATCTATATTCGAATTAAGTAATTAGAATAACCATAATCTAAATACTAAAAACTGATATAAAGTGTTAATTAGAATGAATATAATCTATGTACTAATAAACGATCTTTAATCCCCATTTTTTGTAATGTTTCGAATCAAAAATCACTAAACAAAATTATATAAATCTTATGACAAAAGATGGAGCGGGATTTTGAGAATGTTCTATTCAATAAATAGCTGCTTTAAATGTAGACTATTGACTTGATGTAAGTGGATTTCATGTACTTGTTTAGTTATTAAAATTAAAATTAAATTAAGAGAATTAGGTATAATTTAAAACTTAATGAAATCGTTTCATGAGTAACGCAATCTTAATTATCCGTCAGATATCTGAAATGATCCTTTTTTCTGTTCTGCGAACTGCTTTGGTTGGCTCATTTTTAACTTGTAATTATATATTTTCATGAGTCATCGGTTCCTTCAAAGTAAAAATTTGGATTTGTCATATTCTTTTGATTTTCAAGGGAATTCCAATAACGAGATGATGACCGGTCAGCTATTTTTTTAAATTTCGAATATAATTTTTTGTTCATGCGAAAACTACATTGAATAAAGCGAGACGTGAATTATTTTAAACCGATAAAGCTGTACGATTATGGTGGATTTAGTTGCTAATAATAGAGAAAAAAATGTTTGATTCAAAATGTACTTTACACAAATAAATGCTTAGAGGGACTATTGAAGCATTAAAAGGATTTAATTGAACGTAAAGTTACCACCGACTCGGAAAGTAGATACGAGAAGAACCAGAAATGTTCAAATTCAATACAAACAACTTAAAAGCTATAAGCTTTTATTAGACAAATAATTGCTAATTAATTAACTGATCGTTCTTAAATTATAAATATTTTATATAATGTAACGATAATGATTTGTCTTATTATAGAGATCATATATAAGATGTGTTATGAATACTTAACACTGATTTGTATCATGAATTTATCTACCTGTTATAGATCTGTTTTACCTTCGAAATAAACTTCGGATGTCATCGTATGAATCATATATTAGGTACATGCTGGTAAGACTCAATTTAATAAAACTATCATCAGTTCTAAATGTAGATTTTATTTAGAACAACCAATAAGGCACATTGTAGTTACTGTTTTAACCAATCATAAACCAATTTTATTTAGTCTGTATGATATTAAACGAATACCAACTCCAAGGTCTTTTATCAACATTATAATCATGTACATTATGGTATGTCAATATTAATTATTTTACTAACAACCATCTAAACCTGCGGCCTTACCCGCGTTAAATTTATAAAATACTCTAAAGGTCAGTTAAACCAAGACTCAAACTCTGTAATACATTTAATTTAAATCGGTTCAGCGACTATATTATTAGTATAGATATCTAAAATAAATCTCTCACTGCTGTAACGCAAAAAATACAATATATATTGAATAAAAAAAGTTTATGTCCCCAGAGAATATATGTAGTTGCTTTATTGTATATATGAGATTAAAAAATCGTATAAGCGTTGATCACGTTTCCTCTCTTGAGACTTGGAGCACGTTATTGGTGTCCTTCAACTAAGTGGCTGACCCAATTCCTTTGGACAAGTTTGTTCTGATACTTGATCGTTAACATATCGATGGGGAAATGTTAAGGAAAGTTTTGCTAGAATAAAATCAAAGTTTCATAATTTTGCCTCAGATTTTTCCCTCATTTTCATTAAATTTGAACTGTATCAGAAGATATTTTCACAACTGTCTTTTTTGGAATTTCTGTGGTAATGAACATTTTTTTATAGTTTTCCTGTTAATCATAATCTTCTATAATTTATTCCTTATTCATTACAATACAATGATTATGTTACCGATGGAAAAAAACCTGGATTCGTTATTTTTTTCATTTTCACAAATGGTTCGATTCCCGGCTGGAAGGTATTATTTTTCAAAAACCTAATCATATTGTCAAGGTACCTGAGTATGTATCGAAAATTCTGAGCCAGTACATCTATCTACGGTACATATTTACGATTATATATCAAGAGATTGTATTCAGAATTCATCTCATACTCAGCGGGAGTTTGCTTTGCATAAGGCGGAAAAATCCTAAAGCATACATGCCAATAACAGTGGAATAGTTTGGTAGATTCATATTTCATCATTCCTCGATTTTACGGAAGAAGAAACAGTGGAATGTATACGGATACGCACAAGCTCACGCAATTTTATAACAATTTATATGACAATGATCCAATTATCCGCCATTTTACATTTCTAATGACGTCATATCAAAAGGAGCATATTTCGAACTAATAGGTTTAACACATTACTCCGCAATTTACGACGTCGTTAGCTAAATGGTCATTATTTTATACAATTATTTATTAATAACGAGTTGTTTATTTAGGACAAAACTTTAAATACTCGAAGCCCAATTATATGGACATGATGTAGTGAGTTGCTTGTTGTTTACCTTTATACTCGATTTCAATAGAATACGTACAATATTTGAACAGTTATATTATAATTTTATATATAAAAAAATAATCGTGGCAAGTATTTTAGAAGCGTTTCCAGTTGAACCGAAATTACATTTCTCTGCCTGAAAATGAGTATCTCTCTTGGGGTTACTCATTTTTCATTTTTCAGAGTTTTATCAGGTAATGAGACGGAGTGTTTAAATCATTTTGATATTTTAAACTTTTAATACAAGGAAAGAGATTGAAAACAAAATCAGCACGTGACATTTTAATATTATTTTCCATTGCATGAAAACAAACAATATTTATCGTTACAAAAATTTTTATTTGTTATTGTTTCAAATTCTATTGAAATTGTCTACAATTATTAAAGTTATAAACATAGTATATTTTGCACGTTGCAGTTGGTAAACCTGTTTAAGATCACGACCGTGTTTGGTATGTGAGTGGCGACGCTAGGCGTGGTGGAGGCCGCCTGGTGCTGAGAAATTGAAAGTATATCTTGTCTATTTTTTGTCGCGGTTTTACGTTCTTATATAACTGCGCTGATGATATAGTGTGATTCGATTTTTAAAAATAGAAAATTTATTTAAAATTGGATGAAGTTTTCTCTGTTACCTTTTTTTTAATACTTTTTCGCAATTCAAGATATCTTTCTGTTTTTTGTTGTACATAATTATAAAACATTATTATTGTTATTTTATTTTTAAAGAAATACGTATTAATAATTTAAGTCTTATTTAAAACAGTGTTATATAAAATATATTTTTTAAATTCGTATGTTTGGTTTATAGTTTATAATTCATTTTGTCACAAATCCACAATGATATACACAATGAAAAAAATCATGAACTAACATACGCTCTGTATGAATTTATAACTATAATAATATATTCTACTACGCAGAGCTGTTGATGTAAGGAGGTGAACTAGTTGTCATTAATATCAGAACCGCTTGCAAAATGTTCGCAGTAGAAACGAGTTAATACCCGTGTTTCAATAACTAAATATTCATTCAGTAAATTCTAGATAGCGTAAAGCAAAAATAGCTTAAGGTGCGATGCAGTTACCACATCCATTATTATTAATGTTATATATCCGAAAACTGTTCCATTTTTAAATAATTTTAATAATACAAACAAATTGTAAGTGCATCTTCATAGCGTTATAGTACTATGAAGTAGTATTAAGTTTAAAGCTCTCTTTAATTTGACTATATCACAAATGTGGAATCTAATATTCATTGTTATTTACTCCTACAATGGCCCTCTCTCTCAACGTAAAATACAATGTTACGTGATTATTAATTAAGATTTAGACGAGTATAGGCCCTATGACTACAGGTACTTACGTGCAAAATCGCTTATAATAAAATAAAGTATGGAGGTTGCTTAAAGAAGGCTATTTTTTTAAACCAATCCCTTGTAGATTGAAATATAAATTTGTAAATCCAAACGAACGTCGTAGTTTAATAAATTAATGCATGCAAATTAAACGGAATAAATTACATTCGATTTCACTAAAAATTCAAATTTAGAATATATATACATATTAATTATATATTAATTGGTACACGTTGATTACAAAAATTAAACGATCCATGTAATCTTTTTCCCAGCAACTCTGTGTTAATAATAGCAATATTACCGTCAATTATAAAGTTTTATCTGGAGTTCGTACGGTGAAATTTATTATAGTACAGTTCAATAAATGTTGTTTCTTATTTACATTAATAATTAAATTATTATTTATGAATTCAATATCAGATTTGTGGAATTAGAAATTATGTAAAACACATTTTAACATCGTTTAAAAAATATCTCTACAACTAGAACAATATAGTTTGCCATCAGCTTGATTTGCCTTGTAATAGTACGTTATATAACGTCTACAGATATGCCGAGATAGTTTAAAGGAAAATTTTGTTACATATTGACTTGGCTAGACATTTGTGGAATTTTTTGAACACAATATTAAGAATATATTTTGTGTTTTCTTAAAAATCTGTTTCCTCTGCGTGATTAACTTCTATGAAGCTTAAATGACTTTTATCTAACGACAATGGAACAAATTCACCTGGACGTCTTCCAAGAACTTGCAAAAGAAGTAATAACATTTATCTACGTGCTTACAAAAGCTAATGAACCGAAGTTCAACATTAAAGCTCTAATGTAGTTTCAAAAAGTTTTAAGTGGGATCTAAAATACTATCTTCAATGAAAGATCAAATGTTAAAAATTCCTACAACGAAGCACTTTAACGTAAATAACACCGAAGTCGGTATAAAACTTGCATTGTCTTCTAAATACGAACCTACTTTGAAAGTTCTCGTCTTCCTTCTTTGTTGTGCACTCTTAACAGAGTATTATTAGCTGCTAGCTGCTACATATATAGGTCCATGAAGTTAGTTACCATTTTTTTCGGATCGCATCGCCTCGCATAGGCTTCTCTATTTTTTTGCTACTCTGGCGTTCATTATAAAGCCATACCATCAGGTAGGTTAATTTACAGTGTTATCTTTCTCACACATAGCCTTCTATCCAACACTTGATCGAGTTGTCTTTTCTGGATAAAATCTTCAATCTGAAGATTTAGGTGAACCTCAATATTTACAAAAGTCTTCAGAAGATTTCTCACTACAGCTTTAGGGCATTGATTTAAATCGTCCTACTTGCCAATATTTCTGATTAATTATAAGCAGTCTTATTTATTCAACGTATATTATTATTATAATATTTTTTTCTATAAACGGAATAATTTGGTAAAATTGGGTATGTTTTTGTGATTTAGTGTTTTCATTTTTGTTTCAAACTACGCTAATACATTAGCGTAGTTTTAAACACATAGTCTTTATATTTTTAGCTTTTCCACATTGTGTGTATGAAGTGAGAGCATGATTCACATATATGTTATTTCGATCAGATATTAAGTTATAGTTATAAACTGACTATATTATATGGTAATTCTATTTTTCCTCTTTTATATTTTTGACCTATTTTTTTAAATATGCAAACAGAGAGCTATAACGAATAATTGATCAAGTATTACATCAGTCTCGGCTTACTTCCTGAGATACGTTTCCCTCAAACAAAGGAAGCGGATATACCTCAACATGTCAGCGCTTTACAATGGGATTGAAACTGTTTTGTATTCCGTTTTCATATAATTTATTTTAGAAATGTTAAAAACTACTAGCAATACTTATAATATTTAGTTTAAATACTTTTTCTGGAGTCTATGACACACAATAATTGATATGAGTTTAATCAATTGCGAAAGATATTGTGTACCGATTTCAACAAAGAATAATTTTCCAAGCGTCAATATCGCGATGGTTTACAGGCTGTCTATCGATGTAGGAAGTCACAGGATCAATCCTTACCCCTTGAGGTGTTGTTGTCTTTACTTAAAACATGCTTGAAAATAATATTATTAAATACATTTTATTAAATTGAATCATAGTTACTTTACTTTTTTAAAAAAAGAATTACTTTACTGATAAGAATGTTGTGGAATCGTTGTAAGAATGTTACAAGTACCTCTTTAAATAGCAATACCAATTCTCCGAACGAATAATAAAGTCGCAATACGACTTGGTGTTAAATCTTTAAAGTTAATTTGATAGAGTTACTTCGAGTGTGTTTTAAATGCAAACTGCATTTTATTTATTTGATATCTAAACGAGTGTTTAAATATAATTAAAATTATAGTGAAATAAAAATGTAGGGTAATTCTAATAACTCTTAGCATATCACCGAATATTTAAATTTAGTAGTACTTTGTTTAGTTACTTATCTCTACAATGCCATAAGTATTGTAGATATAAGTAACTATTCAAAGTAAAGTTCGAAATAAATTCTTCGGCTATTGAATGATTTCGATACAACTTGGTATTTGTATACTTTGTTATATCTATCTTTTATCGTCTTATAATATACAGATATTAATATTATCGCCTCTACTATTGCCATTTGAAGCAATTATTCGTCTGACGTTAAACAAGAAGGTTCGTTATACGAATGAGCGCCATTAACATTTCCCAAATTGCGAATGGCTATGGAAATGGTGACGTCACAATGTTCCCATTAGAATGACCGCAAATTATGCAAATTCTTGACGAACATTCGTCAAATTAACTTAGCAGACTTTTTTTATAAGCAAATACCGTGATTTTAATAAATATATTTGAATAACGTAATTACCTAATTTAGGGCCTTAGATTAAAAATGTAAAAATATAATAACAATGGTGTTAGTTATGTGCGTTACTTTGTTAAATTTTCTTCTGTACACTGTCTTATAATATACTATAGGAATATAAAGTCTTATCTAAGCTTATATCTAAGCAAAATATACTGTTATCGAGAAAGCTCTACAAATCAATTTGTCCTGTCTCTATTCCACGCGGCCATCATTTGTCCAGTAATTCTTTTTAATTTTGATTTGTATGTACTTCAAGGGAATAATTCCTACCATTAGTGAAGTTATTTATTAAAAACTACTACATATTTTGTATTGGTCGCAGACTTTCCTACAATCGTGACTGTATAATTGAACTACAAAACCATCCATCCATTTTATACAATATCTAACTTTAGTTAAATTGTTATTTCATTCGGTGAAGTTGTTAATAATCACAGTTAAATTATCAATATGGGCAAGCGTTAGTAGACCGTCAGTCCGCTTTGATCGGTCAATTCTACGACAATGGCAGTAGTTCGTGCAATCCAAACCTCTACTTTGTGAAATGTTGATCAAAGTCCAATTAACTTAGTTGCTTTAATCTAAACAGTAATTGGTCGAAATCAGATGATGACGTGATAGGCGCCAAATAAACATTCTCCATTTAGTAAGTAGTTGATAGAATAGACTTGGTGTTAGGCTTTAGTATAATCACACTCTTCATATACTTTACCTCCGAGCAGCAATACTTAATATTGTTGGATTCCGGCTTGAAAAGTGAGTCAGCCAGTTCAACTTTCGGAAGATAACATCTTAGTTCCGAAGGTTAGTAGCGCATTAGCGATCTAAGGTATGACCGGTGGTGACCACAAGATGGCCTATTTGCCTGTCCGCCAAATAGATAAGCTAATTTCAGTATTGGACGGTTTAAATCTTTGTAATATTCTCTTGTATTTCGTCAATTTATATTCCTATAAAACACATTAATTTGTGACGTCATTTATGATAATTGTGACGCATATGACAGTAATAAGTGTCAGTTAGAAATAAAAAATAATATACAGCTTTTTAGGGTTCCGTAGCCAAAGCAAAAAACGGCACCTTTATGGTTTGGTTATGTCTGTCTATCTGTATGTCACAGCCACTTTTTTGTGGACACTTACTGAGCACTGATTTTGCCACTACTCAAAGTCATTCGCACTCTAGGAAATATTAACCAATCCTCAACCTTGATCCTGTACTTACAACAACAAAAACAACAGCCTGTAAATTCCCACTGCTGGGCTAAAGGCCTCCTCTCCCTTTGAGGAGAAGGTTTGGAACATATTCCACCACGCTGTTCCAATGAGGGTTGGTGGAATACACATGTGGCAGAATTTCTATGAAATTTGTCACATGCAGATTTCCTCACGATGTTTTCCTTAACCGCTGAGCACGAGATGAATTATAAAGACAAATTAAGCACATGAATCAGCGGTGCTTGCCTGGGTTTGAACCCGCAATCATCGGTTAAGATGCACGCGTTCTAACCACTGGGCCATTCGACTCTTGTACTTAGTTAAAATAAATCAAAAAACAACTCCAAATAATATATTATTTCCATCAAATGATTATATGCAACATAGCTATATCAAGCTTGTCGTGGATCTTACTCTGGAAGGTGATCAAGTGACATTTAAAGCAAAATTCTTCCGTCTGCCGCATTTATGAGAAAAAATTAACCGGTTCAACGCGTGGAATTTAGACCTGGACAGTGGACACGGGTTCACGCGAAACATCCGTCTGATGGCATAAATTATTTCGAAAATTAAAATTACGACCGAGTATAATTGTGAACCGCCATTTTGTTATGACTCTATTAGCATTTTATATTTTGTTACATAAAAAAAAGTAATTTGCATATTATGGCAACACATTGATCAAAATATTGTTTTTTTTAAATAATAATATTTATAACGCAGATCAAAAATATTTCACTTAGTATTATGTCTTATATAGTACAATATGGGGTAACTTTTAAGAAATGAGATCGTTTTGTAGCCGAAAATACCAGAGAAGGCCGAAGTTAGTGAAAGTGTCGTGGAGGGGGCAAACAAGGCTGCGAACTGCACCGACCTCAACGTGCCAAATTCTGGTTGAGTAATCGTATTAACATTGCGTTACTACGCTTAATAGACATTTTTGTTATTTTGTCTTCATCACACAACCAATTAACTTACAAATTCAATTAAAAATTTCGAATATTATTTCATTAAATTTCATCCAATTATTCTATGTTTATTGCTTAAATTTATTCTTATTTTGATTTGTTGTTAATGTTTCTTAATGCTATTATTACAATACATTCAGCTGAATCGTACAAAAAAGTGTTAGTAATTGTTCGTAGAAATATAAATTATTTTGATTGCAACATTAAGATCAAAATCGTAAATATTCTAACAAGTAATGAACCTCATTTTATTGTAGTTTACGCAATAATATTCAATGTTCAACAACACTTCTCTCATATATGTTTATAGTCGGAAGCGGACATTGAAAAAAAAAAACGGATATTTCAACATATACAACGTAAATAGCCAAGGTGAGACCGTTATAAATCTATCTTTATCTGAGGGTTACCCTTGTAAGAAGTAAGTTTTGAACAAGTTTTCTCGAACTATTGAAGGCGGAGGTCACAGCTGTTCCGTACTTCGAACAACTTTTAACTCTAGTTTTGCTTTCATTTCGATTTACATATAAAATATAAAAGATTTTTCTATGAAAAAATCTTAGCAATAAGACACTTATGAAGTTTCTTTTTCAGCTTGAATACAGTTAAGGGTCTTAATAAGAAACCCGATAACTTTAACTTATAGTATATTTTGTGTTCAATGAAATAATTCTGCTTTATTTATTTTCTATTAGAGAAATATCATTAGAGTAAAATCCAAATAACAATTCAATGGAAAAAATGTATTGGAAAGAAATCTTTTATTTTATTATTCAATTGTATTTTGCAAGATACAAAAGTGTGCGCCAAATAAGCTCAATATTATGAGTGAAAGTGGTTTACAAATCAGTTGCCAAATTGACCCACACAAGAGCAGGTAAATTAAATAATAGCTTGTAAAAAAGTTTCAACCAAAAAGTTCTTATTTGTATTGTATTCTATATAATACATGTACATGTACGAGTAGGTATACAATGATAGTTTGCTGTATCTAATCAAAAGGAACTAGTCTTGTTTGATTAATGCTATTACCAAGAGTAATTTGGAATGCGGTAAACATGCCACAGTATCGTGTACTGCTGTTATTATGCCTTGAGCTATTTAACCTTCGTATACGTAGTACTTACATGTGGAACAAAATTATTCATTTAATTATACCTAATCTATATCATCGCCTAAGTATCTTCATTTTACGTCTTGCATTGAGCCGGGTTTAAATCTCGGGTCGGGAATATCGTTCTTTTGTCGAGAAACTGATACTTGCAACTTTGAGTTAAGTTGTCGATGTGACAGTATTTCGTAAACGTGTAAAGTCATTAATCACGCGTGTGATCTACCGCTTTCACGTTGGATTTTCTGACCTCGTGTGACGTCACAGCTATATTGTGTCTTCCCTTGGTTATTGAGGGAATAAAGAGTGCACCTGGGTTCGGTCACGTGCTTATGCCGTGCGTTGTTGGCTGTCTCTTTGTCGTAACCAAAGTTTTGTTAGAATGTCTATCTATGACTGACATACTGATCGAAAATTGAAGGGCTTTGTCTGAAATAGTCGCTTTTAATTAAATTCTCTCTGGAATCAAAAATGCAGTGTAAGATATTTTTTTCGTTTGTTTGTTAAATAAATTTAGCAAGCACCAAAGTTATTCAATTAAGATTACAACTTTTTAATTGCAAGTTTTAACCCGAATTTAAATGACTGCGTTATTGGTTATTTAAAATCGTAATACCATAAAAAATTGAGTCAATGTAATTGTACGTCTCAAGGTCAAATAACTTTTCGGAGGTGACTTTGCCTTTGGATTGATAGGTCCCGATTTCAATGTTAGATTGTAATGTAATATTTGATTCTTGAACCATAAATTTAAATTAAAAATTCAACGTAATACTTTTGTTATGTATCTTCTTCAAAAACACGTCTTAATATTTTCAAAACAAGCTGATAATATGATAATTATCCCAAGATTTTTTATAAGGACGTATTGTGTTTTAAAAGTCCGATCTTAAATAGACGTAATTTTGACGGTTTGTGTATTTTATTGCGCGTGATTTATGGATTTCTGGTCTTAATATAAACCGGCAAGGACCTTAGTTGCTATATTCCTAATATATTTTCTACTATATGTCACTTTTTAACTTACTTTACGAAATGCAATCTGTAAGAAATAAGTCACCATATCGCGCCTTTATTATATTCTTCTGCTCTTAACGTAGTAAACAATAACACATTAAATAAAAAAAAAAGTTATGACATTTTATTTAAAGCCAGTCTTATATAGAAATTTACTAGGCGTAATTCGTACAAGTATTGTATAGAAACTTATACATTGCTGTACATCATATCAGTATGATTTCAAATAAACTTTTACAAAAATATTTGACCAGAGAAACGTTCCGGTTATCTCTTTCGTAAATAAACCTTCAGCAAGTGCTATTGCTCATTTACTCCTTTTACTTTTTGCATGTTTTGCCGACAGATCGAAAACACATATGTTGACGTTAAAAAATTCGAAAGCAACTCATATATGGAACATTCTATTTTCAGCTCCATGGCTTAGGCGTTAGAGTGTAATTTGCAATAATATTTAGGGACTTGTTTAATCAATAGCATCTCATTAAGAACGGATTGAGCCCTCGTAATTCCTGAGGTATTTAATAGTGAAATAATAGCTCAATCGGTTACTTAAGCCGATAAAATTTATTACGCTCCAATTACGGTTTCTCGTGTGCATTGAATCGTTGAGATGGGTGTTTCGTTTCACGCAAGGTTCTAATGACGGTACGAGATACTGTTTATGCTCTATATGTCGAGGTAATGTTTAGTTTTTCTCAATTTTCTTCGAATGTCGTCGTCGGTCTGTGTCGAACGCGTTTTGGTAATGGGCTAATCTATGAATAATAGCTTGTGAAAGTTTAATTTTCAAGAATGATTTTAAATGTGACATGTTTGTTTATTTATACATTACTGTCACTTTCCCTTCAATCAATCTCTCGTATTTGTTCCAGCAATAGTAGACTCGCAGTTTCTTTACCGCGGCTTTTGTGGTCCCTATTATACATTTCCATCCATATATGCATTATAATTACGGTTTCAATAAATGTCGGTCGTTGATTTTAGACATAAAAATTAGGTGATATCTTAAGGGTCCAACCTTGCTTCTTTACAAATTTTATCAAATTTAATTCTGTAATTAAATCATAAAAGCTTAACAGAAAGACTTACTTTCATGTATCATATTAGTATAGACAAATATAGTTTTTTCTGAAATAATCGAAAAAGCCGAGATTAGTACAAATATTTAGGTCGGACAAAACAGACTAATTTTCAATTTACAAGATTAATATTGCGTTCATTGTTACGCATTGAGATTATGAAATTGTCGTAAAAGCGATTACAGTTATGATACGGTGTATCGATGTCTTTGATGATATAATGAAAAAAAAGCACTTTATACGCTTGAAAACATAATTTTGCAAATTTATAAAACCTTGTGCAACTAAATTCAGCAATCTAAAATTTTCTACTTTAGTAATCGTATTTTTCTACCAAACTAAGCTAGTTCTATATTACGCAAAACTAAAACTAAGAGTCCAAATTAATATGTTTGTTCATAATAGTATTTGCATTTCTTGCTCAATGTACATAAAACTATTTGTTAACAAATGCAGTGCATTTATTTCAAGTAAAATTTTGTAATATTTTGCCACATGCAAAAATTCTTAAGCATTGGAATAAAATTGGTATAGCACTTTATATATTTCATTGTAATTCATTTCACTATGAATTTCTTGTTAACGATTGATGAAAACAATACCTACTTAGTACTAGATTTTGTGTTATTAGTTATTAAAAAAATATCTTGTGCTCAGACTAATTAAATGAAGGGTATATTGATTTTGGTTTTTAATTTACATTTATAGAATATACATATATTATAAAATTTTGTATCAAAGCCTATTATTTATTATGTGTAATCTGTGCACAATCAACTGACGTTCATATCATTATCTGCATTGTAAAAAATACACTAGGGATATAGCGCGTCAAGTGTAAGTTGGCGTGTGGCAAAAACATGTACTAATTTTTTTGTTCATTTAATATCTTATTTGTTTTATTTACCCTTATTAAGAAAACTTACCCAAAATTTATTAAAAATGAGACGTAGAGAATTATTTTCTCGGGAGATATTGGTAAAATAAACAAAAAAGTGGCAAAACACAGGTGTAGCAGGTGCTGCCACAGGAACGCCAACTTATACTTGACAGTCTACATATATCATAAATCTAAATAATAAATTTTAATGACGTATTTGACATTTACTAATTGTTCTGAACGGATACAGTAATTGATAAGTGAATAGTAAATTTTTATAGATGTGTCAATTACAATTTAAAACATTTCAAAATTTCTATTCGATTTTTGACATTGACAAGCTACCTGCCTCGGGGAGAATTTCTCTAATGCTTGCTGACTGGCAAATTATTCTTTTTTATTCGGCACTCATGTTGAAATACAAAGAATAGACAATTAATTGAGCTTAGGATTTGATAAGGACCGAATTTCTTATTCTACAAGAGGAAGGCGAAAATCATAAGGACGAATAAGGAAGGAATTTTTCTCATCAAAGGGAGAGGCTGAAAGCAGCAAAGTTCAGTGTCTGAAGATGTAACCAACACGTGTCTGCTCATACAATCGATATTTAATAAATCATTTTCCAATTATTTCTTCAGTAATTTAATAAATAATTGTGCAATAATAATAAAAAAGTATAATCCCCAATATGTCGATGAAAAAAGTATTTCATGTCCAGCAAAGCTGCTACGCTATTTTGATCGCTTTTTTTTGTTGATTGGTGTATAACAATAATTGATATTTCATGTCGTTGACAGCTATTTTTCACGAGTAAAAAATCATGGAAAAAGCGATGAATTTCGCGGCAACCATTTTTCACTATGACACCACACGTCATTGATATATGAAGTCCTATATCATTCACGATTTTATTTTCCGATATCGATTTAATTTTTATATATCTTAGCAGCAAATACAAATTACGTGCGTTGTAAGAGTAAGGTTTTGATAATCTATTGTAGATGGTGTAAAGACAATCTTTCTTGGGTTTTATTGATGGTGGGTTGGTTTAAGGATTTACACCAAACGGTCGTTAAGATAGTTATTATGTGGGCAAGATATAGAAAGAAGGGATATTTTAGTCAGCCAAAATAATAACTATAAATGAAATAAATAAATTATAATTAAAATGAAATATATTATAGGTAAAAAATAAATCATAATATATAGTAGTAATAAAAAAGGACATTACTAAAAAAATTCACTGAAAGGTTACGTAAAAGATATTTTTATGAATGACCTTTATAAATTAATTATCAACATCATACTAATTGTTTATGTCTTTATAATTTGAACAAATTTATTACAAGTTGTAGTACGTGAAAATTAAATTTGTTTTGGTCAATAGCAATAGATACTAAGGTCGAATAGAAAGGTCAGAGCACTAAATGTTCATGTCTTTTTGTCACGATCGTTACGTATTTGACATATTTTCGATGTGTCAAGTTGACCTCCACATAACGCAAATGACCTTTGGGTCGGTAATGGCCCATACTAATTGCGACCACTATAATCTTCAACCATTCGTCGTGGACATAAAATACATTACGAACTCTTTTGTTCTGTTTTCAGACCTAATTACTCGACCCGAGGTTTTCTTGTATACATTTTTTTTACATAAACTTTGACAATGTTTCTTACAAAATACAAAAAGATTAATTAGCTCACACCGTCTCGTACTTTCTTATTTATTCCCTTTTCCTTACTGTCTAATTATACATTCGACAATACAGCTGTTGTAACTTATTAAATAATCTTCATACCATAATATGTCACTGAAAGAAAACGCAAATGTTGTTAGGAAATTTTTGACCATTCATAAATTGAAAATAACAATGGATAATTTATTCATTAGGACTAGAGACCACGTGACATTGACTAAGAAATTATTTCGATCTTAGCATAAAACACAGTTAGTTATTATCTGTGGTTGGCAATAGACAAAATTGAATATTAATAGACTCAAGCGCGGCCCCTCACATGACAGTACGTCGACCGTGAGAACGTTTCATAACCCCCACAATGGGGATAATTTTAATCTGCCTCTACACGCTTGGACTCGCGTTATTTGAATGCAATACTCGTGTTGTGTAATGCCTTTTGCTTAACAATTAATGCTAGGTTTGTGAAAGACCATGGTTGTATAGCTATGTGCATACGCTGTCCGAGATTAAACTGTCAAGTGCAGTCTTACAAACAAATATTTATCGGAGCATCGAAACTTTATACTATCAAACTGATGTCTTTGAATAATTATATGTGTATGAAATGATTGATTATTATAAATGTTAATCAAATTTTAATGCTAATATATTTTAGCACCAAGTATCCTTATAATATGAAACTAAACACGAATTACGTAACTATTATTGCATTGAATACAAAAAACGTGTGAAGTAATAAAGAAACAGTTCTGTTTATGATATATTTAAGCAGTAACATTGAAATACGTTCACCCAGATGATTCGTGAAGCATATCGTATTATGCGGATATTATGGAAAAAAAAATTATGAAAATGTACGCAAGCGTGCTAGGATTTTCTTATTCTTTTCGTTGTATTTAATTAACCGACTTACAGTAATGTATTTTTTATAGTAGTCAGCTGAAATATGATTCGAATATTTGGAAACGTGAAAAAAATACTCTTAATTCCATTACAGGACAATAAGATCATGTAATACATATTTAAAAGTAAAAGTAAATTAGCAGCCTGTAAATTACCCTCTGCTGGGCTAAGGCCTCCTCTTCCATTAATTTGGAACATATTCCACCACGCTGTTCCAATGCGGGTTAGTGGAATACACATGTGGTAGAATTTCGGTGAAATTAGACACATGCAGGTTTTCTCACGATGTTTTCATTCACAAATTAAGCACGTAATATATATAGTGGTGCTTGTCTGGGTTGGAACCCGAAATCATCGATTAAGATGCACGCATTCTAACCACTGGGCCTCTCAGCTCTTTTTTTACATATTTAAACATAGAATAGATGTAACTTGGAAAATGCTAAATAAAAGCAAGCAGGTATAAAAATAAATTAAAGATATACCAAAGATTCAGACAACATGCAATATATCTGTGGAGACGATAAAGCAATATAAAAGTTTATTGTGATATAAAAGGATTATTAAATTCATTTGTAACTTAGACAATGATTATAGTCATGTTTTGACTAAATAAATAAATAAATCAACACATTGTTTTAGCTAAAGGATTAAAAGTAAATATTTTACACGTATTTTATTTACCCTGTCAGTACTTCCTCTTATTGTTTTTTTTACATATAAAATATTGTTGATAAAACATATTCATTTGTTAGAACTATTCGGATACTACAAATTGTATTCGGCGTACAAAATTCAATTGAAAAAAACCCCAATGAAATATGTCGTATTGTTATATTCGGTTCGATATATTTAACAAGCATGTCACTTTTTGTAAAAAGGTTATCAATAAAAAAGTGAACGATTGATACACGATTTAAAATCAAATACCTTTCTGTTATCAATAATAATTCGAAACTATATTTTAAAGGCATTTCATATCACTTAGTTAATTCACATACTTTTTCATATTCGCTTGCTTTTTATATTACCTGTCGATACATCATTAGGAACTTGAGAAAGTTTTTTTTAAATTAGGTATTTACAAAAACAGTGGAAGCAAAGGCGTAACAAGCGTTACATCTTCGATTACCTTGAAGAATGCTCGTCTCTATAATTAATCTTTAATGTATTTTGATTCGCTTTTCACCAATTACCGCTAATGTCTTCCTCCTTTTGAATGTAATACGCTTTCCAAGAAATATTATAGTATGATATATATTTTTACTGGTTTGTTATTTTATATAAAAAACATATTATGGTTTTCTAAAATGTTACTTAAAATAAAATAATTTTCGATTCAACGTGGAACTCTGCTAGTATTCTTCCCATAATCCTATTCGATCATGTCGGCACGGTAACGTTTTATAATTTTTAATCATATACTAACTTTAGCTTATTATTATAAATACTAGTACCCTTCCCATAATCCCATTCGATCATACCGGCACGGTAACAATTTGTAATTATTAATCGTATACGAACTTACTTAAGCTTATTAATAAAAAATATAACAAAATAAAAATATACAGTTCTTAGGCAAACAACAATTCTTAAGATTATTACAATATGTCAATTTTCCGTGCTCCAAATAATTTACACGTATCTTGGAAAAAGTAATACCCATTTATTGTAATAGAATCGCTGCTTTTTCTTTTCTATTTTAATTTCACATTGCAAATATATTATTATATGTATATGTAGTATACGGTATGGCAACTAAAATATCTCGTAATTATAAGCTATTTATTATACTTACATTTAGATAAACCAGAAAATGTTTGAAGTGTTACGAATTTTGACACATAGTAACAACAATAGCAACCCTTGCTTGTCGTGTAATATTAAACGAAACATGCTCAATGGTGTTCGTAATAATTAATGATACAACCGCACCGCACAAAACATAAACGACGGGCCTTATCTATGTATAAATAATTCCTCGTCATAATCATGACGGTTTTAAACTCGTGAAATGTGTTGTTCTTTGTTTCCATTTATTTATATTTTTATGTATTGTTAGAAATCATTTATCAGTAATTCAATTCGAATATGTATTGAAGTTAGTAGCAATTGATGGTAACTTCAGAGTTGTCAAAATGTGACAGCTAACGAACATAGACTGACAGTCATAATTGTCTCTGTCACTTTCACTTTGACAGAAGATTTTGGCGGAAAATAGTGATGTAATTGACAATACGATAGTTTTAAATTTTAAAATATAATATCTACTGACTAATCTAAATATGCATCAAGGCAAATATTATAAGTCTTTAATAAAACAAATACTTGGTATCTGTTTTTTTTATTGAGTAATATATAGTGTGTTTTATATTCAACAGTATAAGCAACAAAAACCTTTATTAATTATTAGCTAACCTTGGAAGGATTAGCACAGAACCTTGCATGAATCGTACATTTGTTCTACAGACATTAAGTATTGGCTAGAAACTGCGCGGCGAGCCGGAACGCGTCGCTTTCACGTACTGACGTCTAACGCGTCACGTTTCACTACGTACCCGTTACGTAGAACTTAAATAAAATTTCAGTATATAGTTATATAATAAAACTAATTATATAATACCATAGATAATGTTATGCAATTTGCGTATTTAAATGTGCTGTTAATTATTCCAAATTCAAACTTGAATTTAGACTTTTTTTAAATAAGAATTTAATTTATATTGCATTTAATAATATATTATTTTAATAACCATAGTTGTAGGAATTTTGAACTTGAAATAATAGAAATAATAAAAATCAAAGATTTTCCAAAAAATAAATCTGCTCAATGGTGGAAATAGTGTTTAACCGTGTGTTTAAGTGTTGTATAGCTTCGAAACTGATTAAGAAAATGACATAATAACCATACATGTAAGCCTCCTTAAAAATAACGTAGGTTGGAATGGTTCCACTAAAACCAAAATATTTAAAATTCTTTAAGCTATAATATCCATCTAATATAAGTAATTCTTAAAATAAAAATAATATAAAAAAATAATATTATTAAAACGTAATTGAATTAATTATATTACAGAAAATATCACCTGTAAGAATTTTAACGATGCTCTATAAACCCAAAGCTCTATAAACCCAGTCCAGGCACTCAAAAATTAAATTACTGTGGAATAAAGGAACTCAAATACATATGTACAGTCGGAGTAAGAAATGATTCGTCACCTTAAGATCAATTTTAGTGTGCTCAGTATGAGCGATAATCTGCTTTACCGATCGAGAATGTCATATTGCGTCACAATCATTTCAATTACACTCGTTTTTGAACGCTAGTGTAAAAAGATAATTCAGCTAAACTAGGTTTCATGAAGCGAATGTGAATAGTAAATATAAATAATAATTTGGCCTACCTTTTTCCTCCGAATCAATTTCCTCTATCCTTCAACTGGCAACCCCCAATATACGCCTGTCTACTCGGAATATTCTAATATCTTTCAACGTTTCCTGGGTTTTATTAAGGAAGCGATTGTGGATGTCTACAAATCAACATATGCCTAGCGCTATTATACCGAATGTTTACCTTAGAGTCGAAAAAACAGTACTAATAAGAAAAATATTAAAGTCGATACCAGAGCACTAGACAATACTACATTATATTGATATTTGATTAAAATGTTTGTGTGTATTTTAACAATTGAATTATTGCGGCCTGACAGCGCGCTACCGTAGTCATAAAATAAGTTACAAAAAAAAAAAAAACAATTTATATCGGGAATTCAATGGTATGATCTTTGTTTTGTAATCATCGTTGATCAAATATTTGACACTTTTGAAATGAATTCCAAACTGACATTTGTAATTACTGTTACTGAAAAAAAAAGATTTTCCACAAAAGTGACAATTAAAAAAGTTCGCCTCTGATGAGGGTTGTAAATCTTAGTAATCTATTTTAAAAAAAGAACGATAAAAGATAATTACTGGAATTGCTTTTTGAGACCCATGTCGGTAAAGGAGACGATTTATATTTAAAACGGGTTCAAGTCCTAGCAGGCTTATTAATTTTCATATTAAAATTAAAAACATATATTTATTTATATATATGCATTAACCTATGTTCGTAAATAATTCATTTTATTGATCATAAGTACAATTTCGTTATCACGTAAATAAAAATATATGATTTATAATTTCTTCGAACTCGTGCTGGCTTATGAAGTCCCGGAAGTGAACCCAAAATCTTTGGTTTAAATTAATATATTCTAACCACTGGACCATCTGGGCTTCGTTTACTTCTCATTAAAAACTTAACTATGTGAAAACGAAATTGAGTCAAGTCATACCATGCGGAAAATTTTATAATTAAACATTTTTACTTTTGTACAAAATGTAACTGCGAAGGTGACTTTGGTCACATGACAGGTGATATATATATATTATCGCTCTCTGCCTATCCAATTAAAAAAGTTATCGTCTCCGAAACTAAAGTTGAAGGTAGGTAGAAGTTAGACATCTAGTTTAAACCACCTGACACCTCGTTTGGAGCGCTTTATTAAACTATACCCAATTTCGTGTTTACTGATTTCGTAATCGAAATTTCGATGAGTATGTGAAATTGTGAACTGAAAATCTCCATGGAATTTGCTTTAATAAACATCAAGATCTATATTCTATTTTCAAATGATATATTGTGAATATGTTACAGAATAGAAAAGTGCTATTCATTGTACCTTTTTGATACACCTACATGTATTATACGATTCTGTAATATTAATATTATTAACACTCAGTGGTAGGGTTTCTCGGGGTTGTGTGGGTTTGTACCACCCACTTGTCAATCGCAAAGCAGCACTTATTATAGTTATTTACAGTAAGACATCTTAGCGGAGTAGATGGCACAATCGTAATATATGGAATGTTTTTCACTGCGCTGATTTCTATGGATGGTGACCACTTACCAAAAAGAAAATCCACAATAGTATTTAAAATTATTAATAGCTACTATAAGACTTTATAATTTTGATTATATCAATAAAAAAAAGTGTGAAAGCAGAATGCGGTTGTCATTTACATACTTAACGGGGAAATAAAAAAAATGCTTATTTGTTTATTTTAAACAATAGAAAGTGACAAACATTATCATAATTAGCATAGACTAAAAATTATAATGATATCTCTATTACAAACTATTAAATTTAAAAAGACACTGCAGATAGTTAATTGCAGGCTTTTAATATGACTTTTCTCATACATAAGAGCTCATCAAAGCGTTTTCACTCTTTTCACCGAGTTTCATAATTAGCGTACCACGAAAAATAGGTGCGAACGACGCTCGCATCAGCGACTTTAATTTGTACCTTATTAACAACTCGATAATTGCCTGCCCCAGTAGATGTTCCCGTTAATTACGTTTTGACATTCAATTTTATACAAGTGCTCGGTTATTTTTCGTCCAGAGAATCGTAGTGCTCGTTTCACGCGGTCGTGACTTGTACAATTACCATTTTCAATTTGTATATTTAAGCCTTTAGAATAAATAATTCATATAATAAATAAATCTATATCTATACATATAATACAATTGGATTGTCTGTTTGTAATATAGTTTGTAACATTAAAATAGTTTTTTACTCAATGCATATGCATGTGTACACACGGTACATATACCAAATTAATATTTTTTTCAATTTTTGTCTGTCTTTTTGCCTGTCTATATACGTACACGTATGTGTATATATATACCGAATTACATGTTTTTACATTTTTGTCTGTCTGTTCTGGCTAATGTTTGGATTGGATGGACCAATTTAAATGGTAATGTCACTGGCAGGTAGCTAATATAATAAGGAGTAACTTAGGCTAAAATAATAACTTTTTTGGTAAATTGAAACGCTATATGAAATTAATAAATAATTTATTTTGTTTCAGATACGAAAGCGAACGAAATGATGTCAACGTAAAGCGTTACGCCAATTTTCTGTGCCAAAATGAAATACTCAAGGAATGGCTGGACTTTTGTGAAATTTTAAAACGTTCGCATGAACGAGAGACTTTTTTTCAAAAGTATCAATGGTACGGTGAAAATAGTGGAATAAAATGGGGCGGCGACGTTGGAGATTCGCGACAATCGTCGCTTTCCTGCTTTTTATAACAAAAGACACGCAGTGTCAGGGTAAGTCTGCCTACTTGAGAATATGCCGTAGCGATTTAAAAATATGCAGATTATACATCTCCCATTTTCATACCTTATCAATATATCAAAGCATACTCTACCACACTGCTTTGATGTTGGTTTGTGGAAAATAACATACATTTTATCAAAAAAGAAGGAAAGAAATGTTTATTAAGACACGACACATTTATAAAAAGAATAAAAAATTAAAAAGTATATATTAAGAACATGCGAATTCTGTTGCAATTATTAGCTAAGTTAAGTATTATAATCACAATCAGATTTTAAGTGATATTTTAAATGATGGAATATTTAATAGAAATTGCTTTTTTTCAATTTAAAATCACGTTTCAAAATACGAGCAAGCATCGACGTGTCTTGTATCTTCTAAACACTTCATTTAAATTAACGATATCATCAAAACAAATGAAAATCTTCAAGCAGGTTCTTAAGAGAATTTGAATTGTCATTTTCCAGGATTAAATTAAATTTTCCACCGTCTCGGAATATAAATTATAGGGGCGAGATGTACCGGCAAAGAACTCTAGTTACTAATGCCAATTAAATTGCATAGGAATGTTGATCAAATAAAATAAACGAATGCTGGCTCCAAGTTTATTATCATCTATAAATATAATAAAATCCAATTTTATTTTCTGCTTGTAATATTAAAATAACCGCTTTTTACTAAATGCATTTACGGTATATATGTATACCAAAATAATATTCGTTTCAAATTTCATCTGTCAGTTTGTCTCTCGGTTTGTTCCGGCTACTCTCTGGAACGTCTGAACCGATTTTAGGAAGCTGATGTAATGAGGAGTAATTTTGGCTACAATAATAAATTAAAAAAAACTTTTTGTTAAATTCAAACGCCCACGAAGTCGCAGGAATAGCAACGTAATAAATATTATTTTATTTCATAATAAGCATTATTTAGTTACAAGCAATATTATTTGACAAACATATTTGCTATAATTTACTATAGAACCTTGCTCGAGGAAGGCCATAATGAATTTACGGAGATGGGACTTTGGTGTTAAGTTTTGTCATATAAATAGCACTGCTAATTATAACCCTAAAGTCCTCACAGGGGCGGCCTAGTGGATTTCCTTCAAAAGGCGGAATAAACCTTTGACCAAAATGTTATAAGCAAATTAAAAAAAGAAAGAGGTTATATATGCTTCTAATTGTTGTGGATGTATGTTCAATGATTTTAGGTACTTAAAAAACGGCTTTCATCAACGAAGTTATTTCTAAGGAGGGGTATATAATTAATAAAGATTATCTATAAATTGGTTGCAATGTAATGAGGATTGTTAAAGTTGTCAGAAAAATATACCGACCAAGATTATTAGCGGCCCGTCCAAGAGTCGCACGGGTGGCTTGTTTAAAAATTGTCGTTATATTTCAACTTATTTAAGTAAAGTAAAGTAAAGTAACAGCCTGTAAATTTCCCACTGCTGAGATAAGGCCTCCTCTTCGTTTTAAGGAGAGGGCTTGGAACATATTCCACCACGCTGTTCCAATGCGGGTTGGTGGAATGCACATGTGGCAGAAGTTCGATGAAATTAGACACATGCAGGTTTCCTCACGATGTTTTCCTTCACCGCCGAGCATGAGATGAATTATAACACAAATTAAGCACATATATAAAGTGGTGCTTGCCTTGGTTTGAACCCGCAATCATCGGTTAAGATGCACGCGTTCTAACCACTGGGCCATCTCAGCTCTTATTGACAACTTATTTACAAAAACCTTAATAAATTACATATCTTAACCTTCCCTATGAATCCCTCTATCTATTAGTCAAAACCTCGTGAAAATCGATTCCGTAGTTTTGGAGGAGAGGAGGATGCAGCCGGGGGATTTTGTTTTTTAATATGTATTGATGATATAAATATATTTATAAATCTTTATTCTATCCTTTATCTTTTTAACTAAGCCTACGCAGGTTTTATGAACTGTTTAGGTATTTTCTATTATTTTTGAAAGCAGTTCTTTGTGAATATAAATTATTATAATTAAAGTTAATTTTATGAATTTGTTTATGTACATTAGAATAATAAATAAACTAATTTAAATATAGTTTAATTTATGGCATAGTACCGCTATTGCATTTTCGTTTCTAATTAGGTTATTAAATTAACAAATTACAATTGAAAATGTTAATATGTTTCACATTTAATGATATGACTAGTCAAATACGGTTACGTAATTTTGGCAATGCAATTAATAGTAATAATTCATTGAATGTACATGCATTATTTAATGCACTTCGATATATTTAATAACTCGACCAATTTGAATTTGATAAATGATTCATAAATAACAAATCGTTTAAAAATCGAACATTTTTGAAAATTTAAAAAGGTTATTTTTTTTAATTTATGTTTGGTGCTTAGGTAAAGTATCATAAATTCTAACTTAAAATTATACAAAAAATATCTAATTAACCGTGAAATAATTTTCCGTTTGATGAACATATGTATGTATAACACATATATATTTGTAAAAAACCCTTATTAAAAAAGATATACGTTGTGTTTTCTGACCGATAGATTAAATACAAGTCCCAGTTCAATGTGGGTTGATACCGCCCACGTGTGTCGCCTAACTGGCGCTCCATTTATTATTCAAGAACAAGCACGATTAGTACGAGATCCCACCGCGAACAAATAAACCTCATCTGTCATATCAAGCAATTTAGTTTTTATTTAATTAATGTATACAATTATTTAAACGTTAATCAAATGTAATAAGCGAAGTTAAATACACGCAACCTTATTTAATTATAAAATTTATCTAATATCTTCGTCGAAAACTGAAATTTAAAGAAATTAAGAAATTACTAATAATTCGGTTTTCCCTACTTAAATTGATTATGACTTCATGACTAGTTTCCCTTCCATGATATTTGTAATGGATAATGGCTCGCTACGTAAGGTATATTGAAAATTATACAATACAAATTACATGTACTTTTTATTCCTTCGCTCTCGTCATTCTCCTACACGCAAGAGTTACACGATTATCGAGGCTTCAGGTGCTGGCAAAGAGTTAATAGCAAATAATAATTTGTTACACAATACTTACAATTTTTATCCTTCGTGCAATCAAAAAAAGTCTAATATTTCTCACTTTAAAAGAAAAAATTTAAAAGATTAAAGCCATCCAATTCCTCATTAGAATTTTTCTTAAACGGAAAATTTTTAAATGAAACATATGAAATCACGCTTTTCCCAATAAGACCTCGTACTAGCCCAACCATCCGTGATCGCCGTATTAAGCTCTATTCATACAAGCGACGCAAGGTGAATAATTCTTTGAGGGAAATCTATAGAGCAATTAGTATTAAGCTTTCATCAAAGGATACCCAAATGAAGCTTCATTATAAAGTGAAATATCACATGTATATATCTAAATAAATTTAGAATAATTTATTACACATTATACTAAAACAATAAATTATACTCTGCTTATGCGATTTGATAAATCTTGGTAGTTGAGTTAGAACGATGCTCTTAATAATTTTAGATATATTTTATTCAGTTTCATTTTCATTGTCACTGTCATCATACTTTCCTTAGTTGTTGGTCCTGCGCCAATCAACTCCTGTTTCGACCAAGTCGTGTCATAGACCTATCTTGCCGTTGGACCTCTGACGCTCAACCTCTCCAATCTCAGCCAAACCGTCACTGCCTTGCTCTTTCTATGATTAATGTTATACTTATATAAATTTATTTAATTTTATGAAGATAACAATTCATAACATTATGTGCTTAAATATATATAAATATGAATTAAAGATAGTTACTGCATACAACTTGACTGCGTGGAATTGTAGAAAGAATGCAAGCAGCATTTCCCGTTGAATCGCAATTCCGATCCTCTGTGATACGAACGAACCAGCTCTCCATTTAAATTAACTACTTTATTTAAATAATATTTATTTCCTAATTGTAATGTAATATACTAACGTAAAACTTGATTAAATTTCTGTAATGGAATAAATTTAAATGGTCAATTTTAATATATGATTAAATTAAATAGTTTTTCAAATTTTTAAGAAACAGGAATAAAATATATGAATATTATTATTATTAATAACTTGTCCGAGAATGAACATCTTTGGAATGCCGAATTTTAATTGGTCGATATCAGCCGATGACGTCATATAATATAACCAATGCTCATTTTATTGAGTATCTACTCAGATTAGTAAATCTGACTATGACAAGCATTTCAGAATATCATCTCATTGTCTGACGTAGAAAAATTTCTTAATAGAAAAATATGTAGTCGCTTTGTGAACTTTGTAATGTTTTATAAAATAGAAATGTCAAGCTCATTGTGTACATAATACTTTATGTTTCATTCAATACGTTCATTGTGAATTGTGTCTATGCAGTCTCATACAATTTACTTTTATTGAACGGCGCTTATCCTTCGTATTGTGCCAATATGCAACACGATGGCAATCTTTATGACACGTTGATCCAATGAAAAGTGAGCAATAACCATTTATGTAAAGCACCCAAAAGCCAAACGATGAATTTGTTACACTTAAAATAGAGGAACACGTTTCTTGAACGTTGCTGCTATGGCAGTTTGAAAACATACCTTTGGTATATCTATATGAGGAAATAAAAGAAATTATAAAAGTAATATAGGCTATATGCACACAAATGTGTGGAGGAATACATTGGTATGTAAATACATAACAGCTATTTTGTTTTGTTCTTATAATATTCGAAAATACTCTGAATTAAATATACATCTGAGTGTAACAAGTAACATTTTATTTAATAATACTAAATTATATTCGTACAGATAACTAAACTAACAAGAGCGGTCTCTATGTAGGTAACATAGAGACCGCTCTTGTTAGTTTTATTTATTTTATTTTCTACTAAATTTAGCTTACCAAAATGTAATTTTAAAATTCAATGTGAATAAAGCTTTAGAGCGCCTGTTTTAAACTATAGAATGGTTATTGCTAACATAAAAACACAGGCGTGGGTCGAATAACTATTGTATGCAAACAGGTCCTACTATGCATTTTGTTCCAGCTGACCGGTTCAACTTACCTAAGTCTCGTTGGATTCCTGTTTCTATATATCACATAATAGACTAGTCTGGTACATAAAATAAACTATTCAAATACCACATACTTGTGACATGGAAGCTAGCAGTTACGATACTTGTTTATACGAGTAGTTATGGCGAGTTCAAGTTTTTTGTTGAAATAACAAATCCGAATAAAGTGTGACTAATTCCAACCTAGTTGATATTGTCGTTGCATAACAAGTAACGACATTATATAGAACGAAGCTCTTTTTCTCTTTTACAGCAGAGTGAACTGGCACAAAATCGACACGTAAAGAAAAGCGTTATGCCCTTCGAGGCGACCTTTCCATCTTTTTCTTTTTTTCTCCATTTCTTTCTTTTGTATACATCTTTATTTCAACTATTTTTTTGTTATTGTTTTAATTTATGTAATAAATAACAAATACACACAATGATATTTCATCGTGTGTATTTATGTATGTATTATTTAATACCTAATATACAAAAACAACTTCAACAAAAATCTTGAAATCTTTTTTATAACTTATAATAAGAGATGTATTTCACCCATTCCCTTAGCAATATTATAAACAAGTTCACACTGTGTCCCTTGTACCTGTACTTCCACTGGCTCACTCGTCCTGCAAACCGGAATACAACAATACCATGTATTGCTGCTCTAGAATATAATATAATAAATATATCTTACTAACCCCGACGGGACTGGAAATGGCGCTACCAAGAATCTTCATTGTTTTGATTTTCTTATAAGTAAGCTGTGGGGGATCACTCGGGTCGCAAAAATCGAAATTTATGCTGTCGGAGAAGGTGGGTGTTATATAACAAACTCATTTTGGAATTTTGATGAAATTAAAAAAAAAAACACTTTATATGTATATGTATTTTTATACTAGTCGTCGTTTTAAAATAAATAGGATAAAAAGTAAATGGTGATGATTATATAACTTCTTTTTACAGAATAGAAGCAACGTCTGCGTAATATTTTCTCATCGCTTCGATTTATGCATAAGACAAAGAAAACACCCGTAAATGATAATTCATGATTAACGATTTTAATATCACCAAACAGACCTTTAGATATTAATGTTTCCCTATTAAAAGCATTTAATATAGAATCCGATATCAATATTGTCAAATGATCAATATTTAATTCTGAATAAAACTAAATATTCGACGGAGTAGAATCGTAATTAACTTTCAAGTAATTATATATTAATGAACATAACTGATGTTAAAAGTACATAAGCTAATTACATATGAGCGTGGCACGTTATGTGCTGTTGTATTTCAAACATTTACCGAAGTGTGTACGTGTTCGGCTTGTCTAATTGACTATTAGATCATGATGTAGCCCCGGGTCATATTGAATTAAGGTGTTTTGTTAAATTACATCAAAATTCCATACTAAGTTTGTTTTCCGTATCTTTGTTAAATCAATTGTATCAGATTATTAAAAACAAATGTAATAATAATTAAACCTACGGCTTGAAATTTGAACACCTTTGCCGATAGCAGACAAACCGTCACCCCCTTTTAGCCTCGATCGAAGAATTTAAAGAGTACCCTATGTCCTTCACAGGGACTTAGCTTACCTACTTACGATTTTTTTTTTCAAAACGGATCAACAATTTAAGCGCTTAAAGCTAATAGATAGAGCTACTTTCGCATTTATAATCTTAATATAGATAGGAAATTGTCTTTAAATTAATTTCTGTTTGAGAAGATTTCATAATAATAAATAAAACGATTGAATAATAAAGAAGGTGGTAGGGCTTTGTGCAAGCCCGTCTGGGTAGGTACCACCTACTCATCAGTTATTCTACCGCCAAATAACAGTACTCAGTATTTTTGTGTTCCGGTTTGAGTTGTTTGAGTGAGTCAGTGTAACAACTACAGGCACAAGGGACATGACATCTTAGTTCCCAAGGTTGGTGGCACATTTATGATGTAAGGAATTGTAATATTTCTTACAGCGTCATTGTTTATGGGTGATGGTGACCACATACCATCAGGTGGCCCATATGGTCGTCCGCCAAACTATATCATAAAAAAAAGAAATTAAAATGGTTGCTTTATATATCAATGATAGGTTTTTTAGCTTATAATATTAATATCAATAAAGCATCTCGAATTTTCTTTATTCGAAATAACGTTATAAATAATCGTAAGAGAACAAGAATTCATTTCATACCCTTCGTCTTCGTACTATATACGATGTAATTTTGATATTTTTTTTTCATCTGACTAAAGTATGTAATTTTACGGTTTGCACGTGGAGTTCCCTTTCCACCTTAATCTCACTGGAACCCCTCACTTATCGTAAATTTTGGTATACTCAACTAATCCTCTCCTCGTTGCGATTGCTACGTAAGATCTTACGAAAATTCGATGAATAATCAAATATCGTTCTTGATAAATAGAGTTAGGCTTAAACATTTATCTTTAGACAGTATATATATATATATATATATATATATATATATATATATATATATATATATATATATATATATATATATATATATCTGGGCCATCTGGGCAATGGCCCAGTGGTTTGAACGCGTGCATCTTAACCAATGATTTCGGGTTCAAACCCAGGCAACCACCACTATATATATGTGCTTAATTTGTGTTTATAATTCATCTCGTGCTCGGCGGTGAAGGAAAACATCGTGAGAAAACCTGCATGCGACTAATTTCATTGAAATTCTGCCACACGTGCATTCCACCAACCCGATATATATACGAAATAATGTATTTATTTCAGTTGATATATCAGGGTTAGCACTTTTTCAATAAGTAAACTTTATTACTTAACTAGCGACCCACCCCGGCTTCTCGCGGGTGCTGGTACTAAATTTTATAAAATTTTGACGACTTCCGTGGTCGAGTGGTGTGTACACCGGTTTTCATGGGTACGCCACTCTGAGGTCCCGGTTTCGATTCCCGGCCGAGTCGATGTAGATTACCATTAATTTTCTATGTTGTCTCGGGTCTGGGTGTTTGTGGTACCGTCGTTACTTCTGATTGTCCATAACACAAGTGCTTTAGCTACTTACATTGGTATCAGAGTAATGTATGTGATGTTGTCTCATATTTATTATTATTTATTTATTATTATTAAATATACTAAATAATTTTCTTGTTCCTTCACTATTTTGTCTATGTATTGTACAAAAATCTTCCTCTCGAATCACTCTATGTATTAAATAAAACCGCATCAAAATTCGTTGCGTAATTTTAAAGATCGAAGCATACACACTTTGTTTTATAGTATGTAATGAATATGATAGTATACATAATATACGAAATATTATATTTATTTCAGACGATGTTAACAGGGTTAGCAATAACTAAAACTTATTACTTGATGAGGTATTAACTGCAACGTTAGAGAATAAAAATAATATAAAATTCAAAGTATATACGAGTCAAGTGTTCTAACTAGTTTATAAGCAGTCGTTACATTTCTACAAACAAAGCTATCGGCCAACTAATCGTCTGGCTGAGCTTGTTAACCGCCATCACTCAGCCTACAGAGCACCTACAGAGTTTAAGGATAATTATATCGTTCAATGACAACGAAAATAAAGTTATCGCGCAAACAACTGGCGTGGGTGTACCGTGTTGAAGAATCGATTCGTTATGCTAGCGAATGGTAGAATATAAGACTTTATTCAAAATCGATTAAACTGATTCGAAATGATATGTCAATTTACGAAATCAAATGTTTGTGATGCTATAGAAACGTCGTAAGTACCTTTTAGGAACTGAGTATTAAATATTATAAAATTATTCAAGACTACATTTCTATTTTAAATAAATATGGGTATAACTCACTTTTTTAGGCTTAGTTATTATTCCTACAAACATACCTTTTTATCATACCCATTTGATTTTCTCATTTTCATAAAAAACATTTTTAAAAGATAATGAAAAAAATATTTAAGGTCCTTACTTAGTTCCTTTTCTAAACGTAATTTTATTTACCATTTTTTATTAAAATAACATATAAAACTATAAACGAATACTGAATATTAACGTGTTTCTTCATGGAGTAATAAATTTATGTAATAAACCTTGAAATTGTAGTTACATCGTAAAGTACTCATAAAATAGTTAAGGGATTCGTTGGGGTTATAAAAATGATTGTAACACTTTCACAAACCGATTAACAAACTAATCAACTCGTTGGACTTGTAGTAACCGCCATTGTTCTGCTGGTAACAAAGTTTAAGAACAATTGTCTTCCGATGTCCCACAAAACAAACTTTTACTGATTGAGATTCGTGTTCGTAAATAAACTACTTTGCCCGCAACTTTGCTTACATTATTGCAGAATAAAGAATACAGGCACAGGAAATAATTTTCAAATTAGGTTAAGATCTTGATTGTTTTCTTTTACTGCATGCTGTGTTCTTCTTTAAGTAATTGTGACACTTAGAATATAATATTATTTTGTTATATTATATTATTATAAACAGAGTACACATTGTTGAAGAACTAAATAAAATAAATAAATAAAACATGAAAATTGTTTTTTCGCATTAGTTGAGTAAATTTTGAAAGAGTAAAGTTTTGAGCGAATCGAAGCGTACTCAGTTATATAATGACATTATATAATAACAATAATAATAGCGACAGTATTTTATCTAGTGGTACGCATATATCAATAAAAGTATATATTATAAAGTGCACTTTGTACACTATGAGTTATGACTTAATTAAATCGTCGTTTGGTTACGCCCGGTGAGATTTAAGACTCGTAAAGATACATTTACACTATAATATATGTATCTGTATATGGTGTCATTTCTAGTACTCTACTAAGTATTTTACTAATATTCGTATACACAAGTAGGCTTTATATGTCTTCAGCTTAAACTCGAACATTCATTTTATTTGAGGGGCCTTTCTCCTGCCATTTAAATTAATAAAATAATTAATCTTACAATGAATATTTTTTGCTGTTCTTCTTAATACTATTATTTTTACTTTTATTGCCTACTCCTTGCTCTATTATTATATGTTTGTGTTTCAATTTGAACGGAGAGCTAACCAGTGGAGTTCAAGGAAGTCTAGTCTTCTTAGAAATAATTTCAAACTTTATTTATATTACTTACAGTGTCAGTGCGAATATTTATGAGCGAATGTCATCCACTTACCCTGAGGTGACGTCAGCCACCTTAAAATAAATAAAAAACCGTATAAAAGTTATACAAAACAAGTATGGGGAAACGCCCAAAGCGGTATTGAAACCTGAGAACCTCAAATCACATTTCAGGTTCTTACATTTCAACGTCTACGATCCCTTGAGTCCGATTTTATTTTAATCATTGTCAAATTTGTGTTTTTATAAATCGTAAGAGCAACAGCTCCAAATAAAATTTATATTATAAATAAAAGAGAAATTATAATTTCAATGACAGGAAAATCTTTCTTCCCTGCTTCCTGGTATAGTATATTGAACAAAGGAAATTAATCCCCTTGTTACTTAGCCCTTTGAGTACGATACGCTCAAACTGTTAATAATTTTATATAATAACATCCATTTTCTCTTTCACGCATTCGATTATATTATGTTGGAAAACGTTTTGTTTACGTTTTTATACAACTACTGTTCGTGTTGTTATCTTGGACTCTTAAGGTATCCTTATGTCTCTAGAAGTATCTAATTATTTGAATATATTCAACGGATCCAATTTAATAAACAATGGTCGCAATAAATCAGTATATCCATTTATTTTTTGTATCGTGTTTTTCTATGGACTAGCCCGATTTTCTATGAATTACATTTTACTCTATCTAACCGCTAATAAACAATTATCAACACTCATGCTCTAAATGGTTTTCAAAATGTACATTTACGCCATAAAAAGCTTTAAACCCTTTCTACACGTCACGCGCAGACTGTTCAACACGTGTGCGCCTAATTACCTTCGATTTACGACATACCGCACCCTCGTATTAATCATCACAGATTTTTAGAATTTTCATTAATGTAAAGACTTATAAGATAGAGGCGAGATAACCCAGTGGTTAGAACGCGTGAATATTGACCGATGATTGTGGGTTCAAGCCCAGGCAAGCATCGCTGAATATTCATATGCTTAATTAGTTTTTATAATTTATCCCGTGCTCGGCAGTAAAGGAAAACATCGTGAACACCTTTGCATTTGTAAATTTCATTGTAAATCTGCCATATGTGTATTCCACCAACCCGCATTGGAGCAGTGTGTTGAAATATGTTCCAAGCCTTTCTTCAAAAGGAGAGGAGACCTTAGCCCAGCAGTGGGAAATTTACAGGCTGTTGTTGTTATTGTTATAAGATAATTGTATAAGTATATAACTAGTATATGATTTTAATCGAACGATGAAGTTATTGATATCAGTTTAATTGTTTACGGTTGTCTGTGAACAACTTTTCCACATTGCGTCTAACTTCTTAGAACTTTGTCGTGATCACTAAAAGCTAGAAGTCTTAATACCAGCATTCATTAGTTCTGTCCTGACACATCGATCGCAAAGTTACAGCTTACAAAGCCTAAGGGATTTCTGAAGTATCTATAAAGACAAAGTTTCCGTGTGTGTATATTTTTATATAGAATTGTGTTTCTGTATATATTGCAACGAATCACAAAATTGTTGATCTAGTTTAGTTATGTTTTTTGACACTTAATCTGGAACAGCTTGATCATAATCCGTGAAAAAGATGCCGTGACAATCTTCAATCTGATCTTAAACTTTTTTATAGAAGTTGGTTAAGCGTCATATAAAATATTTTCGTTTTATTTTTTAAGGTAAGTATTATCTAAATAGATTGCGATTGATTGTTCATAACGTAGTGCTATAGACCAGTGTTTAAACGTTTCAGAATAACCTCTCGTAATGCTAAAGCTCTAGATCGTGAGAATACAACCTCCAGCTTATCAGAAGAAATTCTAACCCATATAAATCTTTCAATCCGCTGTTAAATATCTTGGAGATATTCTAACTAAATCCTATTTCATTTGTCAGGAAAGCTTGCAAAAATTTTCACGTGAATAGTTTTTTTTAATGACTAGATTTCTCGACCAAGAAAATTAAAACATTTTAGTAAGGAGTTAATGGCGTATAACGACAAAAAAAATAATTTTCCTTCGAAATTACTTAAATGTATCACCAAATCATGAACGTTTAAGTACATTAGGTATGTACTAGTACCATTGCAACTAGTGTCATTAACGTAAGTAGGTAAACGTTAATACTAGAACTTTGTTTGTGTATTTACTTTTTTATCTACATTCATATGAAATGAGCGTGATGAAAAACGGGAAAATAATGTAAAATATATATTACAGGAACAACATTCGTAAAAGTAGCGTCAGAAACGTTTTATATTTTTGGCGTTGCACTAAAATATCACCGACACACTTCTTTGATAATAATTTTTAAACGTTGACCAACTTATTGCCACGTTTTTCCAAAAAATCTAAATTAGTTTAATTAAACATGCTGATCTATTTTAGCGATATATCTTATGTGTAGGTAACGATAATTTTTGCTACAACAAGGTTCTCAGACAAAAGGAAAGGTCCATTTACCATATCCAATATCTACCAGAACTCATAAGTCGTTACGTTCCTTTTGATAACAAAGACTTGATATATGATAATAAGATATATGTATGTGTGTATTGAGAGATAGAGAGATAAGGAAAAAATTGGATGACGTTTCCAAATATTCTCCGACTGAGCGTAAGCGTTGAAAAATGGATGGAAACAACGGTAGGACCATGAGAGCTGTCAGATTTGATTGAGATAAGTTACGCAATTTGCTCCCCTTATAATTCAAGCAAAATTATAATAAACTTCAAAGGATGTACTATTGAATGTTCGGTAAATATAAAATCTTCGTAATTATTCAAAAATTCGAATTACCTTCATCATCAATTAGATCAATTAGACATTTTATCGATATTAATTTCAATAAAAATGGTCATATCGTAATTACTCAACTTAAAAATTTAATATATTTAAAAATCTGTCGAAAGTAGTAATGTAGCCTCTGTATAAAACCTTTTTCGTAATGAACTCGCGTGTTTTATTCAGTAAAATTATTGGCCTCGAAAGAGCAGTTACATTTCATACGCGTAGTGAAATTTCACTCCCTTTTTGCGTTTTCCCTAAAGTCATCGATATGACATCGGAGGAATGAAAGCCGGATTTTTTTGCCGCCTTTTTTTCACTTCAAGTAATTTCGGTATTGGGGCAAGTATAACGTCACTTCACACTCGAAAGAGTATAAGTACCTACATGTTATGTCACGTCAGTGGTTTCGATAAAATTGTAAAACTGCCTTACGAAATTATACTATATTAAAGTCAAATATTATCAAATTAGGGATAAAGGCTTAAGAAACGTGTATTAATAATGAATAGTGATTGTCTTTCTGACCGATATCGACTCCTGTGGTCAATCCCTAGTCAATAGAGCAGGGTATAAAATATCACATTGTACAAATAAAAGTACCCTCTATTTTTTGTCTCTTATAATCCGATAGCACAATTATAACGCTTTACGTAAATTCCAAAGCACAGGACACTTTCCACTGGAGAGCTACTGATAGTAACGAAATTTTCTAATATATTTAAACTATTTGGTGGCAGGGTAATTAAGTAATTAATAATCTCGGTTTGTGTAACTCGCAAATGACAATATTAACATAAACCATAGACTCGTAAATTTTATTTATTTGTATATTTATAGTCTATGAAAGATAACAATTTGTTAATATTTTTAAATAAGATAATTAGACCATTTTTATATACGATTAATTATAATGAAGTGATTCTATTATTTTGGATGAAATAGGTAATAGATTATACTTAACCGTTAGGTCAATTATTATATAAAAAAAAAATTGAATTATGCTTTCATAAAAATCTTTCATTTCTTTTTAATTATCAATTTGAGGTGTTGAGCTCTTGAGAAAACACAAAAACACTCTGAAAATGCTTCAAGGGGCTTTTCATTTCAAAGGTCGTTGAAGCATTTTCAAAGTAAGTAGTAATAAAGTTACTCATTTAGATTTACCTTTTAATTACCGAACATTCAGAAACAATGTAGGTGAAATATGTTTACGAGATAACTATATGCATATTCATACATATAAATCGTTTTATTATTACGACACTCGCACAATAAGCTGAAGGGCACCATTGTTTTATACCGTTACGTTAAGCACCTTTGGCTTTTATTGCTTAAATAATAAGATCGAGAATCCAATGTAAAAAAATTAGAGGAATACGAGCCAGTGTACGCTTACTCGCAATTTTATCACGTCTGTTTGTGTATCACCCTCAGGAAATAACGCCAACACGTATTACATTATTTCCGTATCTATTCAAGATAAGGTTCGTTGAATTTTACTAAGAAGTTTTTTTTTATACATAAAATTATGTAATAATTTATGAGCGGAGATTTTAAGTTATTTGAACATATGTTTGAAAATTTTATTAGATTATAGTATTTTTTTTATGATCTCTGTAGGCAGACGAGAAAATAGGCCAACTGACAGTTAATGTTCACCACCGCTTATAGACAATGGCGATGTAAGGAATATAAACCATTACTTACATTACGATTGCGCTACCAACCTCGGGAACTAAGATGTTATGTCCCTTGTGCCTGTAGTTACACTGGCTCACTCACTCTTCAAACCGGAATACAAAAGTACTGAATACTTTTGTTGGGCGGTAGGATAAATTTATGGATATATAAATTTGAAATCACACATGTTACAGCTTAGAAAATGTGTACAAGGACATCAACTGTATCTTGGACTATAATCAAAACCTCGACCATTCCAACCGGATTTTAATAATACAGAGTTTGATTGTTTGGTGAACGGAGGTTTATGAGGTACGGGTATCATTCTGGTAGGTACTATTAACTCTTCTTAGAGCGTATGAATTTTAACTGAAAATTGCGGCTTCAAACTCAAGTTACCACTGGCTAAGATCAGTTTTTGACACAAGTCTGAACCAATAATGGAATTATATGATCACAGTAATAATAAAGTCACCATTTTTATTGATAGATATAAATCTACCTCTTCTGTACTACCTCAGATATGAGATGAACTGGCGAATGAAACTCAGCGACTGGCTTTTATGAAATTACATATTTATAGTGAGGCCATGACTTTATATTTAAGAACCTTGTCTAGATATAAAGTCATAATAATAATATGTCATTACTGTTTTCTTGATATTGTGGTCTTCAAAGAATTGTTATGTGCTATGCTTATAAAATATTCAAGACAAATTCTGAATTATAAAATAGTTTAAATTAGACATTTGATAACGTACATATTGTTCTGAATACGCCTTTTACCGTTGATACTTTAATTAATAGTGCCAAATTGCGAATTAAATTATAATATATGTTACAAATAATATTTTGATAACGTCATAAGTACGTCGAGCGATATTTACTGTTTTGATTTCTATCATGATATTTTTAGAATTGGTTATTCCGAATCTATTTTACGACTAACATGTGGAGTGAACTGCGTATATTCGGAACGATATATTGATTTCCTATTACGCTTAGTGACACTTCCATCGAGCCTTAACCGTCATCCTTAATTAGGGATATGATACGCAGAAAGTAATTTCCTAGAGATTATCCAACAGACATGAACCAGAAACGCAGATCACTTTCTTTTTTTTCTAGAAGTGCTTATATCATTACGTTTAGATAAAATATTCATACAAATAATCAATTGAATAATATTTATCACATTTTTATAACTTTATCAGTAACAGCCTGTAATTTTTCCACTGCAGGGCTAATCATCTCCCATTAAGGAAAGGGTTTGGAACATATTCCACCACCAATGCGGGTTGGTGGAAATAACTTTAACATTTAATGTTGTGATAACTTTAACATTAAACATAAAATAACATTATCATATGAGATAATCCTGAAACATGTTTCGAATATGAAATAATCATATAAAGCAAAACAAACGAACTGAGAACGCGGCAAATAAAACTACAAAATGCACAAAACAAACGTCTTGACAGTCTTAAACTTTCAGACGTGTTGTTGAGAAACTTTTAATATCAAGAATTGGTACCGACAGCAAACGACGTAACCATATTTATATTCTTTTTTGAAATTAAAATTATAAACAAAAAAAAAATAAATTAAATGTTATCTATTATGTGAAACTAAATTTATTATTAACAAACTTTACTTGGTGGTAGGGCTTTGTGTAAGCCCGCCTGGGTAGGTACCACCCACTATCAGATATTCTACCGCTAAACAACAGTACGCAGTATTGTTGTGTTCCGGTTTGAAGGGTGAGTGAACCAGTGTAACTACAGGCACAAGGGACATAACATCTTACTTCCCAAAGTTGGTGGCGCATTGACGATCTAAGGAATAGTTAATATTTTTACAGCGTCATTGTCTATAGGTGACGGAGACCACTGACCATCAGGTGGCCATATGCTCGTCCGCAAACCTATTCTATAAAAAAAACTTGGAGATATACATGGTTCAGCAGAATATTTTATTAAGCACGTATATAATCATATAATCGAAGTTATATATAACTATACCATTTACAGTCGATTAATTGTTATGGCAACACCTGAGCTCTTGATGTTGATGGCCCAAGTTATTTGTTGTAAGGACTATTAAATCAAATAAACCACATGTGTTCGAACAATTAAGCTATTATTACGTACGAATATCCTGTTAAATTTATTTAATATATTTGTGATATATTAATCTTCCTATTTTTGCTGTAAAGAAACGTGTAAATATTTTCTTCATATGTAGCCTTAACAAAAACATTAGCACGTTTCTTTATACTTTTTACATAAATGACAAACTTTGCTAAGGATAAAATTGGATTAAGATTGTTAACAAAGGAAAATTCGTACGAAGCAAACTCGTGAAATCCATTAAGTTATTGTTCTGTTTGCTCCGTAATTTGGCGTTGCTTTGTAGTGTTAAGTGAGTTTATAGCCCAAATACTAATTTGCATTGCTTTTCAAATAATTACTGGTTAGCCTATTATCACGTAAACCCAAATAATACTATTAATTTCTTTGAATATTTTTTTCAAACATGTTACGAAAAACATTGTTAACATCCTTGTCTAACAAACCATCATCAAATCATGCAATTAAATATTGATTACTATCATTGAATGATTTAGATTTAATTATTATTTCCTATATTACTATTTTCCAGTATCGATTATAATACTTTACGACTATTGGATATAATTTAATGTTAATTAAACAATAAATATTATTTTTGATAGTTATCGGAGCTAAAACGGTTCTTCAGTTTAAATCTTCTTCTTTTTCAAGAATTAACATGAATATAACATCCGATTATCTTTGCAGAATTGTATAAATTATATTATTAGTTAATATACAATATTTTATAACAATATTATTATTTTATTACAGTTTAGTCACGAGAATTATTCGCATATTATTTTATTATCGATTGATCAACCGACATAACAATAAAATACCGAACCGACAACCGGTTCGGAAAGCAGCATTCTACTCATTCTTTATTGATTACTCACCAAGAGTTGCAACGCTAAACTATGTTTATTTGTAATTTAAAGTACTTTACATGTATATCCAGCCATAACATGCCTAACATAAATTTATTTTATTTGTTTCAGATGAAAATGACTTTTACTACACACCAGAAAGAAGTTTTGCTCAAGTACAACCGCCTATATTTCCAAATAGTCGACCGGCATCTTCATTCTTCGAGCATGGTGATAGTTATAGAGTAGCATCCGCACCTCAACAGCCCCTATATAATGAAGGGCGTGTAAGGTTCCCGGTGCCAAACTACGATCAGAATCCTTCGCCTTTTCAATTACCGACAGGCAGAAGTCAGTCTGGTACACAGTATTACATAAACCAACCCGAATTTACGACATCGCAACGGCAAAGGTTTAGGCCCTCTTTACCTTATAATTTTCAACTTGTACACCCAGCTTCTACAAAGAGACCAGATGTGTCACAAATACACTCTGTTGCTTACCAAAACGATCCATCGAAACCTGAAACGTTTTTGGGACAAATTACGATAAATAATCCTGATATAGATTATCTTCAAAATAATAGATATAAAAATTTACCATTTGATGGAAACAGTCTTAAAAGCAATGGACAAAGCGGTCACATTGTACATGATGACGAAATTGACAACGATGATCAAGACCTATTTGATCGCCATAAAGTCACAACGTACAACCCTACCAAACTTGCAGGTAGACAAAAAATCAATATTAAACCAAATAATTCGAGATTTTCTCATTTTGATTCTCCATCAATAGACATTAAAAAAGTTTCACCGAATGTGCCAGGAACTAAATATAACTTAAATGGTAACTTTAAACCTATTAAAAATACTCCTATTAGTTATCACAGTTCTTCAACAGAATACAAAACACTTTTAGATTTGGAACCTCTTCTTGAAGATGATATTAGTGACATAAGTTCATTTAGAGAATTAATGAAAAATAACCAAGCATCCTACGATGTGCAAGTTATAAAATCAAACAAAACTGCTGAAACGGATGATAGCAAGCCAGATGCAAGTTCAATGAACCATGATAATATACCAAATGATTCTGCTCCAATGTTGATGTCTCTTGAATCTTCGACAAAAACATCTACAACTGTAACCGCTCCGACTACTACAACAACAAAAACCAATGATACGGACGAAACACATGAAGATGACCTCAATGAAGATCTAGATGAAGAAGGGGAGTATGTTGAATACTACGATGATGAAGATGATACCGAGGTAAAACATACAACAACCGCAAAACCAGTAAAGACATCTGCAGAACCGGTTACTGATATTTATGATGAATACGATGCTACTGAAGAACCCGAAAAAGTGTCTGATGAAGTAACGATTAATAATACTAAGTCTTTTGATGTATTAGTAATGAAACCGAACAATACGATGGTGAAAGATGACAATTTTAAGCAATTCATTGATACGACAGTTATCGATCGACCAGAACAAGGAAACGATAGCGATACTACTGCACCGAGTTTGAAATTTACATTTTCAAAAGAGGATGTATCATCTATTGAAACACCATCCATTTTGGGTCAAGAAGTTGTCTCTGTTGTTACCACTAAAAGTGTTGTAAATGGTACGATTTCAATACCTGATGTAACTCACCCATCTACACCCAAATCAGCTGTAACTTTTGCAATGAATAATGAAAATAATGAAACTTTCCCAACGACAACAGAAAATTGGATCGTAGTTGCGTCTGTACAGACAAGTCGAAGTGTTTCTGGTGCTCGATTTCTTCCTTTCCCAACAGTTGAGCAAGAAGAAAAGAAACAAGTATTAACAGAAGACGAGGAAGAAGAAGAGTCTATTACTCAAAATCCGAAGCACGATTCTAGTAGTCTTATCAACAGTTCTTCATCGACTGAAAATATAAATGATAAATTGGATAGCATACAATCAGAATTATCTAGCGCGGTGTTATCTGGAAGTCTTAATAATGAGAATAAAAATATAGAGTTGATAACAGAAACGACAACAGAACAAACGACTAAGCCAACCAGCACTACTACTACTACTACGACTACCACAACGACGACTACCCCTGCGACAGTAAATGTGTTCACTTTGAAAAGTACGCAATTCACTGTTGCCACAGAAAGATCGTCTCCAGACCCGTTGCCAGTGCAAATAAAGAAATTCGCTCATAGACTGACGACTTCAACTACACCAAAACCGAAAAAGAAATTAGTAACAGTTATGGATGACCTTTCAGGCTTATTGCCACCAGGATATAAACCACGACAATCATTTAAAGATAAGCGTACTAGTACTACGACAACGACAACAACATCAACTACTACAACAATGAAGCCTACAACTAGCACAAGTACTCAAGTTCCTATAATAAATAACGATGCAAAAATTATAAATGGTACTCAAGGTCGTTCTTCTGGTATTAGTTCTAAAAACAAAGTTATTATATTAGACGATAAATCCCTGCTTCCAAAAGAATACAAACCCAAGGAAAGAACTCCTGAAGATTTGTTCAAAAAGTTCCAAAAAGATGATCTCAGTAAACTTTTACCACCAGGTTTTAAGCCAGAAGTTGTCGAAACGGCTAACACAGAAGATAAAGACAAACCAGATATTTTGAAAAATGTTGAAAAATTAGATATATCAGCATTCTTACCAAAAACCTTTAAACTTAATTCTTCAACAATAACAACAA
Organism: Vanessa cardui; assembly: GCF_905220365.1. Classification (NCBI taxonomy): domain Eukaryota; kingdom Metazoa; phylum Arthropoda; class Insecta; order Lepidoptera; family Nymphalidae; genus Vanessa; species Vanessa cardui. Next base: position 6,760,816 of record NC_061124.1, read on the forward strand.
CTGAAAAAACGAAAACTATACCGCATTTAGCAATACCAGTTGATATTTCTGCCTTATTACCGCCCGGATACAATCTCAACAAAAGTGAAACTGATACAAAGGAATCTCCAATAGTTAAATTGAAATTAGCTGATGTCACAAATTTACTGCCACCCGGTTTTAAACTGAATAACACAGAGGAAACCACATCAAGTACAACAACGGCATCTTCGGGTGGTTTTAAATTAGTATTCCCTTCAAGACCTAATGGAAAAGCTAACAGAAAAACTACAACTCAAAAATCAAGCTTAGGTCCACCACAAGTAACTCCAAAGATTCAAAAGGGCTGGCCAACACGGTGAGTACACCAAATTTATTCTTTATTACTAATAATCTCGACTTACATACAATTGACAATATGTTATTGCATTATCAACTTAAATAATTTGCAAAAACTTTATAGTATAGAACAATAGAATAAAAAAAGCAGAAAATTTAATGAAGAATAAAATAAAAACTGTTACATTTTCGAATGACGACCTCCGTAGTCGAGTAGAATGTACACCATTTTTCTTGGGTACGCCACTCCGAAAATCCGGGACGGTTGAAATTTTCTACGTTGTCTTGGGTCTAGGTGTTTGTGGTACCGTCGTTACTTCTGATTTTCCATAATACAAGTGTATGTGATGTTGTCTAATATTAATTATTTAAATTGTTTATTTATTGCAGAGCTTCAACTGAATTTACTGGTTGGCCATCACCTTCAACAACGCCCTTCTCTATTGAACGACTGCTTGAATTGCAACGTAACGCGACTTCTACGACCCCACAAATAGAAATAAGTACCGAATCAACGACACGGCGACTAATTACCTCGACCACAACGACATCGGCACCTCCTCAACCAACTACTCCTGGAGTCTGTCGCCATGAATGCGATATAGCAGCGACGATAAAAATAGTTTCAGGTAATATTTAAATCATTTGTTTCTTTTCAAACAAACAATCCAAAGGATACACAATATGCATATGTAATTTGTTTCAATCTTCTTACAGGAGTTAAATGGGTACCAGAATTTTTGGATCAACATACCAAAGAATGGCAGAAACTGGCTAAGGAGGTGAAAGAGGAGGTAAGCAATACATTTTTTTATTAAATATAAAGTTATTAAATTGGCTTATAATTTATATTAACAAATCATTCTTGTTTATTTCTAAACAGCTTAATTCCGTCTATTCAAAATCTGATCTGCTAAGCAAATGGTACAAAGGCATTCGCATAGATGGATTCAGTCAAGGCTCCGTTCTCGTCGATTACTTTATTGAACTCAATAATGTGGAGCAAAGAGTCGATACAACACAACTGAAGAAATTCTTCCATAAATCTCTTCACGAAGCAAAATCCGGTTCTGTAATGGAAGAAGAACCAACCGATTCCTTCGACCCTGATGCAATGTTAGGAGACCAGCCAGATGAGGATAGAATGAGAAAAAGTAATGAACAAATGACCAAAACCATTGACAAGTCTGCAGGGAAATTAGAAATGGGAAAATTTGTTATGGATCCAGCATACACAGAATTTATTGGTATAAATTACGACTCACTTTTAAATATTTTATAATTGAATTGCATTTGAAATCATTAATGTTTAAAATGTTACTTTGCAGTTTTGCCAAAACGTGAGGAACCTACAGTTGCCGCTCCTGACGAAGAGTCTCTTCTTCCACAGTGGGGCATTGCTGTAATTGTTATAGCACTAGCGTCACTTCTTTTCGTTGTTATATTTGGTGTAACTGTGGTATGAACTCATTATTTCAAAATTTTTAGTATCTAATTATATTAATTACCTTACGATTACTACTAATATTTTTTTTTTATTTTCAGCTTGTCAATCGCCAAAAAAGTACCAAAACGAAGCAGCCTATTCCACTCAGTGAGGACATGTTACGGGAACTTGATAAAAGTCATATGGGTGGATTTGATGACATGCATCAGTTGAAAGAACGAGATTTGCCATACATACCGTCCGGAAAGGTATTATAAAAATATTTATGATACGATTTTTCTTAAAATTATTTTATTGAATATAAAAAACTGTCATTTAACAATATTATTATTAAATATTTATATTTTTCGATTTATGAAGAGTTATTATATAAATGTATGTACAACAAAAATATTTCTAATGTATTATTCCAATCTAGCGTATGTCGACCGCCTTCATAGAGCAACTGGCATATACAAACCCTGGAGATTCGTGGCGATCAGAATGGACTCCACAGTTGCAAAAGCACATGCAACATTATACACCTGATTCTGGGCGGGGATCGCAAATCTACGGCACCACTGGCAATGGGTATGTGTACTTGACAAATTTCAAATGTACTCGTATATTTTTATATATTGCCAAACGTATCTCACTTTCCCTTACTTACAAAATTCAACTTAAAGCATTGATACATAAACCAGTGTTTCTGAATTGCTTTATAGGTAAATATTTGATATTAAGACAGCAGTTATTGATAATTTTGTATTGAATTTAATAATTCTGTATTTTATAACTAGATACGGAGGGTCGCAGCTTTACGGGCAGGCGGGCGCAGGATCACAAGTATACGGTTACACGGGGGAGTTTCCTCGCTCACACTACTCACGACGCCGCTCCGACTACGATAGCAACTTCTAGAACTTACCTAACATTACAAATTTAACTTAACCCCTTGACAATATCATCTTTAAACTTCGTGTTTAGTAATAGAAAATAGTTTCAGAATTATCATTTAGATGTTCATAAATATATTACTAGAGTTGGGTACTAAAATCAACTTTACCAGTTTCCTACAAACATAGACCCAGCTTCATTCATTAACAGGTTGTGAAATAGGTATGCTCTCATTATTTAATCATAAATCATGAAAATCAATTTCGTAACAGTTAACCAAATTTTTCTAGATCTATATTAGCCGCTTATAGTCCGGCCTATATCATAAACAACATTTTGTGCCAAACCGGAATAAACTTTCGATATTATAGTTAACGTAAAAATAATAGAACTAAACAAATTAATCTGAATGGCCTAGAAATTGTAATGGCTATTTGAAATTTATGATTTATTTGAAAATATATATAGAACAGAAGATTTAAAAATTAATCCGTAAAATTTAAGAGAATCTGCCAAAATAGTAACTTTGACTGATCGTGAGATGTAAATAGATAGAATAAGAGCTCACCAATATTGTAAGTCGGAATAAGGTGAGTCTATACAGAATCCTGTAGATATCTTTGCATACCTATATTTGCTCAGAATCCGTAGTTTCATTGGCAGTGTGACAACGTGTAATAGTGTGCCAACAAACAATTGGTATGTAAATATTGTGGAGAATATGCGTTATTCTTTTTATATTACGAGTTCGTTTATGTGTGTAACCCAGATGACAGATCAGGTGACTAGTAAGCGGACGTTATTTAGAGTGAAGTGGTTAAGGGTCTGGTCGACGTGCGAGCTTATCGTGGTTTTGATAGCTCGATAGTGGATCATGGTAAGACCGTGGTTTAACGTGACGAAACAAGCTTGTGACTGGTTGGAATAAACCTACGCACATATTTAGCTTCAAAAAACTAATTCCCGAGGAAAGACAAGCCGCGAGGAAAAACGGCTTGATCTTAGCCGCAAGCTTATGTCTCGTCGATCAGGACCTTTAGTTATAGACAGTCGAAATGTAATGTCAAGAAATATATGTTGTTGTTATTAGGAATTATATTTCGCATGATACGCTTGAGATGGGCTCTTATTGAGTATTAGCCAAAGTAAGTCGAAGAAGTCGATATATAATTCACTTATAATTTGTCGATTTTGTTCAAGATTACGTTTTTAGAAGGTGGCTTACTGCCATTATTGCGCCACCTCAAACGTAATGTTTTATTTATATTACAAGCTTTAATTTAGAAATGACGAAATCTCGACTGCATGCATAGAACTGACACCGTTACTTAAATATAAGGCAAATGTAAGACGATTTAAATATTATTTTTATTTCACCATGTATATTCCTCCCTAGTTATATATATAATTATTCAAATATATGACAATTTACGTCATATATCTCAAGGTAATAACATTATTACAATTTACATTAACGCAGTCGTCTAAAAAAAGGTTTTAATGCAACTTACAATTATAATTCTATTTAAAATTGAATTAATACTCTGTTAGAAAACGATTTTTGTGTCTCATAAATAAATTAATGATTGTCAATTTAATGTAAATATGGTTAAAATGTATTAAACCGTGTATTGCTTTTTTTTTTAATTTTTGTGTGTGTTGAGAAATTTCATGATTGTATTTTAATATTTTTCGTGGACCTTGATGTTAATTGTAAATTCCTGAAGTGTCAAACATTTACCAACTAGATAATTAGAATTATTAACGTATATGCATGAAAGTTCTTGTATATAAAACATTTTTGTACATTTAGATCTTTAATTTAATTATAATAATAATAATTAGTTACAAATTAAACCTGTAAGATCCTGAATATAGTATATAATAATATTTATGTGTTTTAATTTTTCATCTTTGTATATGTGTGAACTTTGATAACAACTGACAATAAGTTGAAGACTACTAAAACATGTACAGCCTATAAATTTCCCACTGCTGACTTAAGGCCTCTTCTCACTTTTGACGAGAAGGTTAGAAGTATGTTCCATCACGCTCCCCAATGCGGATTGGTGGGTTCGTTAAGTTTTGTCTTAAGATAACTGGCATTTAAATACAGATAGATGTTACAAAAAATTAATAAGACTCCACGAATTTCAGACATAAATTATACAAAATCCAACAAATGTAAACATTACTTAAATTTATTTAAAGAACATTATTAAAAATATTTATCTCATATAATTAATGCAATAAGTTAAAATCTGGTCACAACAGAGTTTCATAACTTTTTTTTAAAATAGCGATCTCATAACGAATCCTGAGCGAAATCTTTTTATCTCGACTCGGCGCACCAAGTCGCCACAATGTTAACATAGTTCAGCAAGTATTTGCGGGGGTAAACACCGTCGAAGTAAAGCGCGAATTCTTTAAGCTACTGTTATTTGTAAGAGATCTTGAAACATGAGTTTCTTGACTTATTTTTTGTGAATTATAATAACAAGCAATTACATAAGTCTTGAAATCTTGAAATTTTATACTTTCGTGTAGGACAGATTTCTCTATTTTTATATATTCGTATCGCACTGCATCCGTATGGATACAAAAGTTATATCCGTATTTGTAACATGTGATGATGATGGCGTCCTGACCGATTTCGTCACAAAGACCAGCCAACTACTCAAGACAAATATGTCTATATTATTGTCCAAGTGTGTACGCCAACAAATATCCAAAGGCAAAGTCAAGACGATCGGAAAGAGTTCAGGTGTAGGTGGACTTTACATGCTTTCTGAAGAATGTGAGTTTACATGTTTCCAATTTACAAAATCAGTGATACCCCGGGTATTACCGATTTTGTATTGATGAGATTTATATGATAATTAAAAAGTTTAAGTGTTCCTGTGACAATTTAAATTTTACATTATGTTCTAAAATTAATCCTATTTTTAGTTTAATTTTGGTATATAGGTATATACTTTTGTTTTTGCTCTCGTTGTAACTCATATATTTTTTTAAATGATTGATTTTTTTTTCATTTCACTTGACACATAACAGAATTTTTTTCTGAAGATAACTCTAAATCACATTACTTCCCGTTTTATCTCTATCCCTTTAACCACAATCACACATGGCGTTGAACTAAAATTAAATAAATCTGTACGGCCAAAGAAATCACAAGCAGAATATATATTTCACAGTATGTTTCGCTTAGTTTCAAACTACGCTTAAAAAGTATTCAACGAACAAAAGTTTGTTAATAATAGTTCAGAAAATACTACAATAACTCTTGCATTTGTTTTTTAATCGAACTTGTTTTTCATAATACAAGTTATATGGCTTGTATTATTCCATATATGTATAATTATAGGATGATTATATAAGTCCCTAGTGACATTATATTAAATGCTTATTTGTAGACTAATCAGTCTTCGTGTAACGGTTGATTTTTTGTTTCTCTTATATTTAATTGAATAAATATGAAGACTTTTAAGGCCATAGACACCGCCAAATCATGGTCCAGTGGTTAGATCACCTGAATGTTTACCGATGATTGCGTATGAAATCGAGGCAAATAGTACTGAATTTTAGTGTGCCTAATTTTAGTGCATCTTGTATTGACAACTATGGAAAAAATAAATTGTGGAATAAAATCTTCCAAATGTGTATTTGCAAATGGAGCATCATGATGCCACTTATCATTTAAAAAAAAAGATATTAGCCCAGAAGTGACATTTTCATTCATAGGTTTTGATTTTAATTTTATATGTGTATATTATTCATATTTATGAGTTTATTTGTCCTTAATGTTGCAGCTTGAATATCCCACATCGATAACAATGATAAATTACCACAAACCGATGTGCTTAATTAATGTAATATTAATTATGAAGCAATGATTTTCAGTATAAGCTCAACGGTTAAAATTGACGTCAATATTATCATCATATTATCACTTTTTAAAATGTTTTAGTGTTTAAAGGAAATCCAAAAATTCTCTCTAATTTTAACATATCCATCTTTCATTTGCCTTGTATCTATATATAAAATCCTGATATTTTCTAATATTATGATTAAATAAATATTACAGAGCCTGTCCACAGTTCTCGCTTTTAAATGTTTTCATTTTCGTGTTAAATCGTGTTATGCAATTTTCCAAAAGATACTTCTAGACAGCTTCTAAATATCTTTTCCCAGTAAACCTGAACCGCTGACCGATTCCCAGCAAGCATAAATATCGTGTAATCTCATGAACTGCCTCTCCACTTTCCATAGAAGGTATGATGCCAGCATACGCTCGACGGTGCATGGCATGAGGTCCAGGTATTTCACGCAGTTGGCCACCTGACCGCTTCAGTTGCGTTGCTACGCGAATGCGTGAGCCGACTGATTCTCTGCTACTCGGCAGCTTGTCAAACCGTAGGGTTTCCGTCTTATACGACGTTACGAGGAAGCAAAGCTCATTTGCTTCTTGTTATTCGCATTACAGACATAGTGACATACATCGTTTACTAGATTTCATAATACAACCAAATTGCTGACATATAATGCTGACTAACGAGACATTGCAACAAAAACATAAGAAAATAAATCGAAACGTGGAATGTATGAAAATTCATGTGACATAAAAGTTAAATAATTATTGTATTACCCCTTTTTAATTTTAAGCAGAGGACTCTGAAGGATTCGTTTCATAATCGAAAAAATTCTAATAACAAGATTATTTAATTTATTAATATTATCTTTGTTGAATAAATTACTTATTTTATATTAATTATATAATTAATAGTCATTTAATTATCACAAAATTAAATAAATGTAAGCTACATCGTATTGTTGAGAAATTTCTGGGAGTCCTTTAGGTTGTTGGCAAAAAACATGTAATAAAGTGTTGTTGACATTGCAATTCAAACTAAATCATTAGAAACGGAGGTACATAACGATACATACATGTACGGTACCACTACATAAGTACCTAATGCTGCATACATCACATATTTATTTACTTTACTTCAATTGCTGCAATCTGAAATTGCCAACTCCTGCAATAACAGACTAGAAAAATGAAAGATTTTCTTTTTATTTAGGAAATATGTTTTATCATACAGTTAATCTTCTCACGTGCGAGTCGGTAATTACCACTAAACGATCTTTGTCGATGGTTCCTTGGATTGTTCACTGGAGGAGACTCATAATGGAATGATAATATTCGACCCGAGGCGTGATATGGGTCCCAACTATGCGTATACAGAAATTGCTTTTATAGTTTATTAAAGTGAATTCCAATAAAAATATTATCAATAAAGTTATTCCAGGACTCTTGGTTCGTGTTGAAATTCGGAAGCTCGCCTGAATCTTCTTGATTACAAATCTGCTCAAGCCTTTAAATTATTATTTGTTTTTTCAATATAACGTCTTATAATATCTAATAAGACTTAACACTAATGATAAGACCAGATGTTCTATAAAATAATTTCTTATGTTTAGAACTCTCTCGCTTAGTTAAAATACACATAGATGTTTAATCCGTCGCTCGCATAGGCAATAATATTTCTAGCGTTTGTATGAGCTGTTTGATACCAATTGTTGAGGAACTAAAGAAATACGTGCTCGTTGCTGGTGTTCGTACGATGTGACATCATAATTTCTGTGTTGAGCACACAAAGTTGAATTATAAATAGCTTGATTGAAGTCTAAAAGTTAGACTCTAAAACGCAGCTCACATTTTAATTTCTGTTTTTAGTGTATAAAAAACCAACCATTTACAACAAACGTCCTAACGACTAAGTCGCATCCATTTACTACTGAATAATGAATAGAAAGAAAGAATCCGTATCCTAGGCAACAAGATGTAGTCCAAGACACAAGTCATGCAATGAGTTGCCAAATTTGCCTTATTGCGCTACTTGGTGATAGGGTTTTGAGTAAGCACTCACTCACTCACTTACAAGGAAGCTATAACTCACTTATCATATATTCCACCGCCAACTAATACTTAGTTTTGTTTTGTTTCGATTTGAAGGGTAAATAAACCAGTATAACTAGAAATACAAGGAACATCACATTTTATCAAACAATGTTGAAGGCGGATTCATGATATACGGAATTGTTAATATTACTTACATAGCCCAGGCAATGAAGGTAAAATAAAAACAATAAATACGAAAGTTTTGAAAATTGGTCACAATGTTCAATCTAGTTTATTATTGAATGTGTTAAATGTCCTGGACAATTGAAGCTCCGGTATCGCCGCCATCTTGAAAAATAGGTGCACTTTCATGGTTTTTGCTAAATAACTTCTCGATTGTGATATTTATTAAAAAAAAATTAGTTATTACAAAAGTTGGAGTGCATTTAATTTTCTTCAATTTTATTTCGTGAATTCAGCCTTCGTTGACTGGGATAACAGAGCTAATGTCATACTTGTACTGGGACTACTAGTCGAAATATTGAAAACTTTTATGTGATCCCTAAACATAGAATATACGCTGTTTGATCATTCATCATTACAAGGGCAAAATAGACGTTGATGTGTTGATGATACTAGAATAAACGCCATAACAGTGAAAAGCCTATATATTCATAATATAAATAGTAATGATAATAATTGTTTTCACGGTCTGCGAAGTCGACCATCACAATGACGTGTATGATCTATCTATAACTTAGATGGTGAATCTACTAAGTATGTTCTTAAGTGGAAAACCATCGCCCCAATCGTGCCGCCCAACCGGCAATTGTGTGCAAATGAAAAGAGGCCAAGTTACTTCATCGCTCTTATTTAATTTGTAACTTCAAACAGTTATAATTATTGAGTTGTTCATTCAGCTCTTTTCCAAGTATTATGTTTTAGAAACTTTTAATCAAGTTACTACCTAAATCTCCTAGGTATAATAATGGATTGTTTTCCACGAAATTAATTGCTGCGAGAGATTACCGCGCATTTCATAACTTACTGAAAACGTTTAATTAATTTCGGTAGCTATTTTTCCTAAGGGCTATGAATAATTGAACCGTACGAGATTCGACTGTAATTAATTTAAAGGCAACGGGCGTTCCTACAGCCGCAACATACATTTTCCATCAAAGGGATTATACTCGAGAAATTCTACTAACACGCTCTGTAATTGAAAACTACATGTGTGTAACCAGCTTAATAGGGTTGATATTAAATTTAAACTATATTACTCGAAATGAATTTCACATATATTTTAAATATATATCCAATGTTATAAACATGATAAGTAATGTAGTGGGATTCGGTAAAATGTCCATCTTCTTGACTGACACACAATTGGCCAATAGAGACAGTCTATTCTTTAATTCAAATTTATTATAATTTTGAATTATTGTTCATGTTAAAAATAATGACATGTTTATTAAACATTAAGAGAATTATAGCGTTACTATTGTTGTGTTTAATATGAATATACATATATTGCATAACTTGTTTTTCAATTAAATAAAAAAAACAATAACATCGCTTGAAAGAAGTAAATAAATTGGGTATTATCAGAAGAAATAAATCCACTCGTTATCTAGCCTTATTTGAATATAGGGATTCTTTTTTCAAATTAAATTGGAACTACTCTAGACCGATAGCAAAACGAATGAAAAACAAACAAAATTTGTTCACAATCAGCGAAGCTATCGAGGTATATACACATTACCCAGTACACAAAATAAATAAAATAAGCCCAAATTTATAATGTCCCTTTGAAGTTGACAAAAAGAAGGGACGCCTCATAATAAATGGCTACGTTTTTATTGAGATTCGGTAGTCAGCCTGCAGGTATTGTGGCAATCAAGGAATTTATTCTGGTAATATTTTTATGGATAGTACACAGACCTAACAACTGAACAAGTTGGTAAACATGTTGCATGTATGTTGATTAAGCGATTAAAGTTATTAAGAGATAATCAACAATATTGAGTAGCAAACATTATTACAGCGTCGACGTTGAGATCGATCGAAAGTTAAAGAGCAAACAGATTATGAAGTTCATCGTCGTGTGGTTCTGATCACGGGCTCTGAAATTCATATTATGTCGGCTAAAGTTTAAGGGAGAATTTTAAGTACAACGAGTATATTACCTCTTATTTCAAATATTTGTGTATGTATTAATTTCCAAACACGCATATAGAATTGATACTTATATACCTAAGCGGACTTAAAACTTGAACACTTCCAAACAAACCCCTTAACGAAATCTTATTAAACACTCGTAGGAATCAATTAGAAATCCTTGGTGCTCATCGTGTATAAGAGCCATTGGTGTTAAATTTCTTGTCTGAAGATCGGCGTAGTTTGTAGGTTTTCTATTGGTAAGTTTATTATTGAACGTAACAATGTAGTTTCTCGCACGGGGCGAAGCAAATGTGGATTATATAAAGATTATATACACATTGAAGGTACATATATATGAAGGTTTATATGTCAAAAAAGTAACTGTGACCATTCTCGACTGAATTGTTGGGTCTAAAGAAATGGGTCTCTTTATTGATTCGATAGCCCTTCCCTTATATCCTGGCGACGGAAATTAAATACAGCGATTATTTGAGCGGTGAGAATAAATGTACTAAGCATACCACGGCTGCCGTCACAACAGCGAACTGCAAGTCTTGACGCATGAAACTGTGAAAGTGTCAAGGCGATGTGATAATTAATAATCGCACGGTGAAGAGTAAGATGAGAGTCGAGATGGCCCAGTGGTTAGAACGCGTGTATCTTAACCGATGATTGCGGGTTCAAACCCAGGCAAGCACCGCTGATTTATGTGCTTAATTTGTCTTTATAATTCATCTCGTGCTCGGCGGTGAAGGAAAACATCGTGAGGAAACCTGCATATAACAAATTTCATAGAAGTTCTGCCACATGTGTATTCCACCATTGGAACATTGGAGCATTGGAACATCGTGGTGGAATATGTTTCAAACCTTCTCCTCAAAGGGAGAGGAGGCCTTTAGCCCAGCAGTGGGAATTTACAGGCTGTTGATGTTGTTGTTGAAGAGTAAGTGGTATTAAATAAATATGCAATTTCCAAATTACATTGTGTTCACCAGAATGTCTATAAAATTTACTATACTGAACAAAAAAAGTACTAGTCTACTGCACAGTTCAGACGACGTTAAACCAAAATATTATGCTGTCATTTTATAATAGAAGTGGCGGCGATCACAACTCTCTGCACTTCACAAATTGCATCTTCGCCCATCGCACGCCGGTCCTGAGGCGAAGCGGTTAGTTAATTTTTATAAAGTCTGAGTTGTGAATGTAGCCCATCCCTCTTGGATTTCCCTTTTCGTCGTACGGAATAAATAATCATATCTGCTGTTGTCAGCAAAACATTTCAGACCTCGCTATTTTGAAATTATATGGCTTTTTAACAATCCACACTTTTAATTGTAAGGTAATTTATTACATTTAAGCTAAAGTAATGGAAATTGATATTTGGACTTAAATTATGTAAAACTATTCACTTTATTTTTATATAGTCATATAAATTGGTACCACAGGCTTTTTAAAAGTAAACTGTCGAGTCCAAAGTCTCTAGAATAGGGGTTGCTGAAATACTCATCATTTATCTACTGGAGAAGACTAGCTGAATAATTTAATTTTAATAGATTTAAGGATGTTTATTGACGAACTCTGTGGTCGAGTGGTGTGTACACCGGTTTTCATGGGTACGCCACTCCGAAGTCCTGAGTTCGATTCCCGACCGAGTCAAAGTAGATTATCATATCAGCTTTATATGTTGTCTTGGGTCTGGGTGTTTGTGGTACCGTCGTTACTTCTGATTTTCTATAAGAAAAGTACTTTAGCTACTTACATTGGGATCAGAGTATTGTATATGATGTTGTCTCATATTATTATTATTATTGATTCAAAGATTAATAGGTTATAAAGATAACAGGATAATTTATTGTTTGTTTACCTAAAAATAATATCGTCGAAACTTTTAAGGATATTAGCAAGGACGCAAATAAAATTGGCTCAATTCAATCAAAGAAAAGTTGTTATATATTACATCACAAACGAAAACTCTTTATAACCTTCGAAGTTCTAGATATATCATTCAACGTATGAATATATTTGTGGTAATCCTTATGGCATTGAGATACATGTAAACAAAAGACGAGCTAGGAAGGAATCGGTTAAGTTTGTCAGAAAATAGATAGGGTGATAAGATAAGTATACAAGTTAGATTACTTTACCATAATAACTATTATTTACCACTAATAGTAATTGGTAACTTTTGTATATTATATTACTATTATATATATAACTATATATAACTAGCGACCCGCCCTGGCTTCGCACAGGTAATACTAGTACTAAATATAATACAGAATTTGTTTTAAATTATCAGTGTTTCTATACAATATTGTCCATGTATTATTACAACAACCTTTCTCTTGAATCACTCTATCTATTAAACAAACCGCATCACAATCCGTTGCGTAATTTGAAAGATAGGCATACATAGGGACAGACAGCGGTAAGCGACTTTGTTTTGTACTATGTAATGACAAGCGGCCCGCCATAGCTTTACACGGGTGCAATGCTGATACTAAATATACTACACAATGTCTTTATACACAACGTTCACAGCTTTTTGTCATTAGAAAATACAAACCGCTATATCCTTATAAATTTAAATTACAAGCTGAAAAGGGTTGATCAATATTAAATGCACAATGTATTTACGTTACTAAATTGGATAAGGATTAATACTGTATTGTTAAAAATCACTGCGTAAATATGCCATTATTTTCCGTAAAAAATAAAGGATAAAAAATGGTTATTGTGTTTTACCACTAACAGTAGGTTAGTATGTTGCTTACACACAGTAGTTTATACAATATATAATAGTAGCTATAGCTTATAGCCGATAAGAAGTTATAAACTAAAATAAATAAAAATTATAATGTCCGAAAAACATGATGGTTAAATGTCGAGAATCTTTATCTTGTGGAGATATTTAATTTTTAAAATATTTTTACTAATATGGGTTACTTATTAATAGACAACAACCACAACAACAACAAAAGCCTATGAATTTCCCATTGCTGGGCTAAGGCCTCCTCTCCCTTTGAGGAGAAGGTTTGGAGCATATTTCATCACGCTGCTCGAATGCGGGTTGGTGGATTCACATGTGGCAGAATTTCGTTGAAATTAGACACATGCAGGTTTCCTCGCGATGTTTTCCTTCACCGCCGAGCAAGAGATGAATTATAAAGACAAATTAAGCACATGGGTTTCAACCCTCAATCGTCGGTTACAGTTACGTGTACGCTTTCTAACCAATGGGCCATCTCAGCTTTCATCATTAATGAATAGGCTCTTCTTTATTATATCTAACTGTCAAAAGATATTGAATTCGAGCGCGTTACTTCGTTATATCAATTTCAATACATAGGTACCTATCTGTATTGCACGTATCCATGATAGAGCTGGCGTCAAAGCCTTAATGCTCAACGTGTCAGAGTAATATTACTTGGTTAAAATTAAATCGTATCATATTCCGTTTGCATATACAGATTTTATATAGCAAGGAGTTACAATTTCTTGATCTTGACGCACGATGGATAGGAAGATATATAGAAATCATTGAATTTCTAGACTGTCTTTTTTAGTAGTATATATATTAATTAATATTTTATTTTATAAATTATATTCAAGAACTATTATAAAAAAGTATATTTCGATATATTCGACTCGTTAAAGATTCATTAATAGAACTATTTATCATTATATTTGGTTTGCATTGTATTTTACGTCATTTTACTAAAAATATTGTCAATTTTCTGACGTCAGGATCGAGTAGACGCCGGTGGATTGGTGGTAATTTTGTTTTTCATGTCGTTGTATCGACTTTCAGTCGCATGTAACCATGATTTATTAGTGTGATGACCAATGATCTTTGAAAATATACAATATTTCTACGAATCACATTCTTAAAGTGTGAATTATCATTATCCTCCTGCCCTTTATAATTTTATTTGGAGTCGGCGCAACATGTCTTGTCTTTCCATAGTTCTAGTAACATTCTTTCTAACCATATCTTCTTTCACACAATGCATATATCGTTTCACATAGCCGCCTTCCACATAGCTTCAATTTTTTTTTTCAATATTAAAATATGAATAAAAAATCGACCATTGAGTAACATCGTCAAATACACATAAAAATCAGACTGATATCATAAATGTGAAAGTAAATCATTTTGTCTATTGGTATTCGACCTTATTACGATCGAAGCAGTGAACCGATCGTAATGAATTTAGACATGGATTTGGATAAAAAACGGAATTACGGTCAAATAAATCGAGAGTAACCGAGTTTACATTTGCAACAAATATATTTTAATAAATTCTTTGATATCGTAAAGGCAATAATTACTAAATCAATATCAACAATAAATTTATTTCCAATTTTCCCGATGTACATCCAACTGACAAGATTTAATAACGTTGAATAATTCGTACTGTTTTCAATGAACTCGGAAATCGGAAAAGTTAAAGCCCCTTGTGTAAATTTATTTTACAAAATTGATCGTAATTACTTTTTTAAATTACTTCCTTTGTTTCTTTGTGTACGAACTATAGCTTCCATTTTATTTATCTAATTATGTATGTTTGTACTTAAAGGATTATTGTACGTACAAATTGTATTATTGTTCATAAGGGGTGATACAAGCATGTATATAATTTGGTTGTAATTTATAATAAACAAATAAATTCATATGTAGATCTCGTTTGAATTTTTGGCTATATAGTCGGAGGAGTCACTTGATGGTAAGTGGTCACCACCAACCACAGTTATTAGCGGCGTAATGTTTTTTAACCATTCTTTGCATCACCCACGTACCACCTGGGGAACTGAGAAACTATATCAATTGTGCTTTCAGTTACTGGACCACAACCATGCTAGGAATTTCTATCTACACAAATGCGCTTGCACAGAGCTGAGACTTGTGCTTGTATTTGGAGGTAGCCAAACACAAGCACAAGTCAACTCTTTTGTACTCCTCCACTCTCTTACTTCTACAGGGTAGGAGTCTACTACGAACAGAGAGAGAGATAATGAGAATCGAATCCAAAAACGATCAATATTCAGCAACCGTTATAATTTAGTCAGTAAATTAAATAAGTACGCCCTATTACTTAAAATTTCTTGACAGAAAAACTACATAACGTCTGAAGACCTGATCAGATATATGTTCAAAGACGAACGCGACAATTAATAATGTACAATACAGGCTAAATATTCATCATAAAAAATATGTAGGTACTGGAATAATTATCAAATAAAAATGTTTATTAAAAAAATAAATGTTATTCTTAAAACGTAAACTGGCAACACAAAGCAACAATTTCAGGCATAATTTTATGCGCAACGCACAACGAGTCGGCAATTTGGTAAATCTGTCTGTAAGTGAGCGCTACACGAACAGGCTTAAACTAAGCCCTCCCAACTGTTTCCCGTTCCATGTTTCATTCTGTCAGAGTGAGCAGGAAATAAAACAAAACACCTAAAATGAACAAAAGATCAACTTATTTCTTGTTACTTTTTTAATTTCCATACGACCGATATGAAAAATAATAATTCATGCAATTTTTATATTTTATGCTAGCTCTGCCCGCTACCTTGTACGCGTTCGAATTTAACAAAAAATATATATATATATATATATATATATATATATATATTGTAGCCTTATTATATCATTTTTTATGTATGCTCGTTTTTTTATTGTAGACTAGCTGTGCACTCGACCTTGTACGCCTTTGAATACACCAAAAAAATATATTGGAGTAAGTTACTCCCTATTATATTAGTTATCTGCCAGTGAAAGTCTCGTCAAAATCAAAAACAGACAGACAGACAAAAATTGTATAAAATGTCAATTTGGTATACATATGTACCGTGTAAACCTACATATGCATTAAGTAAAAAGGGCTATTGAAATATTACAAACAGACACACCAATTTTATTAGATTTATAGATTTAAAAAAATAATAATAAATCTATGCAGATGAAATAAATATGAAAGTAAAGTTATAATTAGCGTAAATAAACGTTTTAAAATTTAGGCTGCTTAGCTGGGTTAACCTGTATCAATCAAGTCAGAGATAATCACAAAGTAGCATGACGTAATGAACTAACGAAAATATAATACCTGTGTGTGAGTGACTCGTGAAAATATTTGTAAATATTCTGTATGTGTGCGAGTAATTTAGTGAATACGTCCGGAAACGAAAAGGCTTAAACTAAACCCTACCAACTGTTTCGTGTCCCATGTTTCATTCCGTTGGAATATACAAGGAATAAATAATACAAAACAACAACAATTTGAAACAAGGGGTCACTCTATTGTTTCGTTTTTTTACGTTCTGAAACCATGCGAGTAAATTAATTTATCTGGGTGTGTTTGTTTGTTTTACAAATTGGTTGAATTTAGAATAATTTAATTAGGCCTAACTTGGAATAATCAAGGAAAATGAGTCTGTAATTAAATAATTTATAAAAAACACTTTATTCACTTAGCAATAGCAGTAAACTGTGTGTCACATCACAAATAGGATAATCACGCAGCTTATATTGGCTGCTTTAAAGTTGTTGCATCAGGTTTGAAATTTCAACGCAGGTTTGTAAGGATACCAATTTTTCCAAAAACTAATGCATACAAAAACATTAAAGTGGTAGTGCTACGCAGCTGTGCGCGCCCGGGGAAGTACCACTCTCTCCCTTACGATTTTCCGAACTGATACGATTTGTTAACACTCAAGAAAGGAGCATACTTAAAGGCCAGCAACGCACCTGCAAGCACCCCGGTGTTGCAGATATCCATGGGCGGTGGTGATCGCTTTCCTTCAGGTGAGATTCATCCAGATCATTCAATCCCTATACCATAAAAAAGGGAAGAAACAAAAACCAAATGCAATGAATCATTCACAAATAAACGCGTTCTAAAATGTCTGTACAGCTTTATTAAAAAAAAAATGTTTAGTGGTTTTTATTTTGCGTTAATAATTCAACTAAAACTAACTACTCATCCCGAAATGTCAGAATGATATCTGTTTATTTGTAATCATGGCGTAGAATCGCTTGAAATCGCTCGCTCGAAACGGAAATGTAGATTGGTGAACAAATGCTTATACAACGTAGCTAAATGAATTGTCAGGCCGATAAATCGTACTGTTAAATAAATTTTCTAAGCCGTCCGTAATCGATTTAGAGTAAATAAACAGTGGGTTATATTGAAATTACGTCACGATAGTGTCATGTACATAGGTCTATAGTAAAGTAAAGTAAAGTAACAGCCCGTAAATTACCCATTTCTGGACTAATGCCTCCTCTCCCATTAAGGTTTGGAACATATTCCACCACGCTGTTCCAATGCGGGGTGGGTGGAATGCACATGTGGCAGAATTTCGATAAAATTAGACACATGCAGGTATTCCTCACGATGTTTTCCTTCACCACCGAGCACAAGATGAATTAAAAACACAAATTAAGTACATATATATAGTGGTGCTTGCATGGGTTAGAACCCGAAATCATCGGTTAAGATTCATGCGTTCTAACCACTGGGCCATCTCAGCTACACGGGTCTATACTATGTAGTAATTAATATATGAGTTATATTTTATATCAGTATATCTGTGTATTTATTCATCTGTCATCACTAGTGCCACATATCGCGAAAGCGCGGGTAAATATTATATTTAAAAAATTGGGCGGGTTTGTGTCCACAGCGGGCTGATATTTAATTATGATATATTTTTAATTTAATTTGTAAATTGACCATACACACATAAGAACATTACAAACAGTTATACAGATATACATCTAAATGACATATGCGATTCATTTTTATTGTTTAATTTATATTTTTTGTAGCTTTTTTCCAACATGATTAACAACTGTCGGTCTATTTTAAATTATTTACACAAAAACCTTAATAAATTGTTTACCTAAACCTTCCTTATGAATCCCTCAGTGTAATAGTGAAAACTGAAAATGAAAATCTGTTCAGTAGTTTTGGAGTTTAGAGCGAATAAACAGACAGACAGACAAGAACTCCCTTTCCAGTTTAATCCAGTGCAGATCGGTGGACATTTAAATGACATATATTAATATGACGTAACATATCACGATAAAGAAGTGTAAAGAAATTAAAAAAAGTAATGAAGCAAAGATGTTTTCATTTATGGCCGGATACAAATATAAAAACAAATAAGACACAACATATAAGGAAAACATCGTGGGTGGTGCATGTATTAGATAAAATCTGCCACATGTCTGGCAGATTAGATTGCTTGATGGGTTAAGCTCCTAACCTTCTCTTCAAACGGAAAGCCAGAGGGATATTTACAGGCTGTTTCTTTACTTTTGAAAGATAAACGGGTAGATAAATTTACACAGTTTTAACCTTCTGAAGTTCCTAAAACTTTCACTAATAATAATATCAAATAAATAACAAAGTAATTATCACTCACTCATTAATTCTGTTTGTTTGTCTCTCTGTTACACTTTTACAGCTGAACCATTGCACTAATGTGAGTATATATGTATATATATATATATATATATATTTTGAAATAGTCTTTCACGGGGATGAAGGTATAGAGGATGTAAACTGCAAGACCTTGAAGGATTTTTATCACAAATTAATTTCACGCGGGCGAATCTACGGATACAACTAGTATTAATGTAGTTTGCCAGTAAATTTTTTCAAATATATATTTATTCTTAAATAAGTAAATAAATTAGTTGCTGCTTTCTTCCTCTATCTATGTATAAAAGTTGAAGATATATTGAATAATATATAAAATGGTCTGAAATAAAATTTAATATATTTTGTGAATATACATATGTATATAGGTGTTTTTATTATATTAAGAAATGTCAATTATCAAGTTGTTTAAAAAACACAATTGAAACGAAATGAGAAATTACACTCAGAAGCAAAAAATATATATTTATTTTTATTCAAGTGCCCTCCGGCCTCTCGCCTTCGCAGCTAAGATGTCATCAAACTGTAAGATAGCTGTGTTCAAAAATTGTTTCTAAAACAAGTCACGTTCTTTTATATAAATAAGCTTAAAATTGGCCAGATTTGAATAATGTTTTTATAATGTCTTTGTTTCATTATGTCTTCAAATATTATGGAAATCTAAATTTATTATAATATATAATGACGTTTTAGGTAGCTACCCATCTGGGTAGGTATCTCCACTGAACATATGTCTAACAGAAGTACCCAGTATTATTGTATTCCGGTTCCACCCTTCAGGGTGAGTGACAAAAACATACATAATATGTTAGTTCTTAAGATAAGTGGTGTATTGGTCTTCCACGTAATTCTTACAGCGTGGTGAAAACTTACCATCAAATGACCCATTTGGGTATATATAACATATAATAAAAGTAAATAAAACTATAGAAAATATCATATTGAAAGATTTAATTTTCTCTTATATAATTATATACCGATCTAATTATGAAGTGCCGTTTCCAAATAATATCAGTATTATGAACGGTTTTGATATCGCCATATCAAATTAAAATTCCTCTATTCAGTATAAAAGCATTACACTTACATATTGATAGTCAAAGCGAAAACTAGCACCGCAATTTCGATTCTCGGAACGAAAATTTGGGCAGCCCTCTCGATACCGATTTTGTTTCCGAATAAAACGAACTGCGAAATCATTTTTTTTTTTTCATTCAAGCCATATTCAATTTACCATCTAACCGTAAACATCATAAAAATATAATTTGAAATGAAAGTCGAGTATTAATATCACTTCAATAATTTCCATCCTGGCAACCCACTTTACAATTTGGACGAGTAATTTTAGAGATTATAACACATTTCAATAAAAGCATGGAAAAGCGAGGCGAGCCTGCGGTTAGCTATATACGCACAGTACGGGTAGATGA
The DNA here is from genome assembly GCF_905220365.1 of Vanessa cardui. NCBI lineage: Eukaryota > Metazoa > Arthropoda > Insecta > Lepidoptera > Nymphalidae > Vanessa > Vanessa cardui. Next base: position 6,781,408 of record NC_061124.1, read on the forward strand.
GTCGACTTTATTTAAAACAATTTAAAAATATTCTTTAGAAAATTATCATCTATTGACCTATACGAACTTTTTACATGAACGAATACAGAACAATTTCCTTAGACAACGATGTGGCACGAGCTTGGAGTAAATTGACCGATCAAAAACCGATACTATTGTCTACACGGAGTATTTGCTTTATAAAGTTACAAGTTTTAAAGAAAATGCACGTGCTGAAACTGAAAATAAAATGGGACGAATATTTATATGAAATCATAGAAATTTTATTTACTGATATAACTGTTTTAGAATATAAAAACTTATTAATGAAACCTATGTAACCACACAGGTTAGGAACGCAATATTTTCGTTTTAAATAGTGAGCAATTTTATCTTATTCCTTGCTGTACATTTTTATATTCTTCGAAAAATATTTAATTGCTGAAACTACTAGTCTACATAGGTACGTTTGAATTATTATATTATACATATATGCAACAGTAGCTCTGTCTATGTGTATGTCTGTTATACTAACGGTACAGCCACTGAAGTGAATTAGAAGAAAGTCTACATGAAGCATTCTTGAACCGCAAGAAGTGCTCAGGCGTCTTTGTACCTCGCTTAAAACCCTTAAAACGCCGGCATTGCCGCGGGTGTCCATTGTTTATGTAATGGCTATTGGGCACAAATCGAGGGTCGGACCTTTTGAAATTTATTGGGAATTTTCTGTCAGGAATTTCTTAGTAACAGTCCTGTTCGGACGTTCGCAGTGATTACACTCCCAACCATAGATATCTGAGAGATATGGCATTAGTGCGTATTAGTAGAAGTCCTAGTTGACCTATGGCTCCCAGACGTGATCATTCACTAACAAAATATGCAACAAAATAAGAACTTGTCAGCGGGCTATGGAAAGGAGCATGCTACACCTAACAAAAATTCATAAAACAAGAAGTCGCGAAATAAGAAACAAGACAAAACTGACAGATGCATGACACCAAGTGCTAAAACTTAAATGGAGCTGGGCCGGACATGTAGCGAGATGCACCGACCAACGATGGACTCTCAAGAGTATGAAATGGTCCGGACCACAAGGAAAAAGAACTGTGGGCAGACCACAAAGACGGTGGAGAGACGATATACAAGAAACCACCGGGAAAGACTGGATAAAATTAGAACAGAATAGGAAAAAAAATGGAAAGAATTGGAGGAGGCCTATTCCCTACGAAGGGGTTCCTATAGCATAATTTAACAAAAAAAAAAAACAAATAATACAACACTAACATAGATATAAGTACAAGTTGTAAGAGAACATGAATGGGACTGACATATTTTTATAAATAAAAGACCCTTACTTAAATAAAGAATAAAAAAAAATAGATATAAGTATTTTTCTTTTATAAAATAAGTTAACATTATAGGAAATAAAAAGGCTTTATTATTATTATTTTTATTTGTTTTCATTCATATATAATTACATTTTTAAATATAAAATACGAACATAAAATATATTTAAAAATATAAAATACAGAGGCCAACCAGTGGCGGGAACAGGGTCCAAGCCACCGGTGGTCAGGGCTCCAGCGAGAGGAACTTCCTCACAATACGCGCCGTGCCGAGGAGTACTGCCTTCTGCATCAGGCCCTTGACCCAACTACCTAACGAGAGCCTCTTAAGGTGTTGGTCGAGGCTCTTGGCCATTAGGCCATTCGCTGAAACAACTATCGGCACAATAACTGCTGTATCCACATCCCACATGTCGACAACCTCGTGAGCTAAGTCAAGATATTTTATTTGTTTATCTTTCTCAGCCTTCACGAGATTCTCGTCATGAGGGATGGTGATGTCAACAATTATCGTGCGGCGCTCTGACCGGTCTATCACCACTATATCAGGCTTGTTGGCGACAACAGTCCTGTCAGTGATTATAGATCGGTCCCAGTACAGCGTGATATGACCATTCTCGAGAACTGGGTCGGGCACATACCTGTAGTATGGTACCTCTGATACCACAAGACCGTATCGAAGTGCAAGTTGTTGATGGATAATCTTGGCCACTTGATTATGTCTGTGCAAATACTCTCCGTTAGCAAGACGAGAACAACCGGAAATAATATGTCTAAGGGATTCGCCCGGAGTGTGACACGCCCGATATATGTCCACCGTGCCATCCCTCACAATATACTTCCGGTAGTTGTTCGTCATGATAACTTCGTCCATAATCGCACAGACAAAACCTTCGGTTTCACCAAATAGGTTGCCAAACCGTAGCCAAGATACGGACGCCATAAAGTCCACATCGGGTCCATGAAGGGCCCGATAGAAGCGTCCGTGTAACTCCTTGCTCTTCCATACTTCCTTGCGGTTCTCAGTACTTAGTACTACAGGTTTGCGCCAGTTCTCTTTGCCTAAGGAGAGCGGAGTTAGTCCCTTGTCTATTGTAACTACATCTCGGTGCATATCCAAGTCAGTGTGGAGAAAATACTCCCTGAGTTTGTACACCTCACGGTTATGTAGGGTCTTGGCATTTAAAAAGCCACGGCCACCACATCTCCGTGGGATGTACAATCTCATCACCGAAGACCGAGGATGATGCATTCGATATGTAGTCAGCAGGACACGGACTCTCCTATCCAATGCGTCTAGTTCTTTTTGAGTCCACTTGAGTATGCCGAAAGAGTACATCAAGACCGGCATGACCCAACCATTGAAGGCGCGAACCTTATTGCCACCTGATAAAAGACTTTTGAGTACCTTTTTCAGGCGACCAAAGAAACGCTCCTGCAATGATTGTTTCATGTCGGTCACATTGATGCCTAACGCTTCCGACATACCCAAGTATTTGTATGATTCGTTTGCAGACAGTGACTTAAAGTTTATGGAATCTGAAAGTTGTAATCCGTCAGATTCCACAATCTCTCCTCGCTTTACATGCATAACCGCGCATCTGTCAACTCCAAATTCCATTCTAATAGAATTACTAAAAGTTTCTGTTACCTTTAGTAACTCTACCAGTTGTGAATCTGAAGGTGCAAAGAGCTTAAGGTCATCCATGTAAAGTAGGTGGGATATTACTTTACCTCCTCTCCGCAAACGATAGCCCAGCCTTGAGCTCTCCAACAGAGTACTTAGAGGGTTCAAGGCTAAACAAAACCACAATGGACTCAAACTATCGCCCTGGAATATTCCCCGCTCAATCCTTATCGGTCCGTCATTACTATGAATCGTTCGACATCCTGGATAGCGAAGGACTGTTCGCCATTGTCCCATACATGATCTCAAGAAACTGCATAGAGTTGTATCTAATTTATACAACTCCAGCACCCTCAAGAGCCATGTATGCGGCACGGAATCATAGGCCTTCTTGTAATCTATCCAGCATGTCGACAGACTCTTTCGAGAACGACGAACCTGTTGGCTAATGGTCATATCAATGAGGAGTAGCTCCTTAGTGCCTCGTGATCCACCCCTACATCCATTCTGAGAGACGGACAAAATAGTATTATTTTCTATGTGACTATTAATCTTATCTCTCAGAATGGAGGTAAGGAGCTTATAGACCGTCGGTAAACAAGTAATCGGTCTATAATTTTTAGGATCTGTTGCACTACCTGACTTATGGAGCAGGTGGGTGACTCCGGTGGTAAGGAACTGTGGTAGCGACCCAGACTCTAGAGCTGACTGGAACTGAGATGCCAAGCATTCATGCGAGCTGCGCAGCCACTTTAGCCAAAAGCTATGAAGCCCGTCCGGTCCTGGAGACTTCCAATTTGGAACGGACCGAACTGCAGCGGCTACATCTTCAGAAGCGATGGAAATTTCTCCCATCGCTTCCAAAGGCTCGCACGCTTGCCTGACTTCCCGCATCCAGTCACCTTCTATGTGGTCGACGGGTACCGACCAGATGTTGCGCCAAAATGTATTTGTGGCATCATCATCCGGGCGACACCCATCGCTCACACCCTCGTCGAGTCGCTCCCACGTTCTGTACACCCACCTTTGATCGCTCTGGAACATGCGATTCAAGTAATAACGGTCCACGCGCCGCCTGTACCGACGGATGCGGCTTGCCCATGCATAAACTTTTTGTTTTAGGAAGTCAATACGCTCCACGACATGGGATGGATATTCTTGCGGACTGATACCAGTCCCCAAGAACGCCCGCCCCACGAAACGCATTACACGTGGACGCGTATTCCCTTCCTTAAAACAACATAGTTTTCCAATGAGCACTCTGGTCTCATTAATACGTTTCTCAATCCTGCTCTGCCAGGCCGGTGCAACAGTCTTTGGTCGTGTAGCTCGTTCGGTGTCTTCAAATGTAACACCAGCTACACGACATGCTGCAACAGCCGCACAAAACAGAATTGAGTGCGTATCTTCGAGATTTTCACTGCTCTCGAAATAATCTGCGAGCAGTGAATCCAGAGTGCACACTAGGTCCCTATTCCGTTTAGTCATGGGTAAACGTGGCAACCGTGGCCTAAGCTCAGCGGGAATGTCACGATACTCCCGAATCGCGTCCTCCAGTGCGCTCCTCAGTTGATCACTGTACTTACTTGTTGTAATAGCCATGTCACCCTCGCCCTCATCATCATGATCATGACATGGGCCCTGTGGTATTGCAGGAAGTGGTCCCTGTACCACGGGTTGTGACGGAGCGGAAGTGACACCGCCATTACACTGTTCTGAGCGAATTCGATCAAGCACGGTGTCACTCAGCCTGTTGTTACGCAGAATGACCCGCACCTGATCCGACAGTCGTTGAGCCGAGACGTTAATAGCTGGTTCAAGTGCCTGAAACATAGAGAGCATCCTAACACGGTACGCCGTGAGGTTAGTTCCCCCCTCTGTAGCCCCATAGTATGCGCGCATGACATTTTCATTAATGGATTGTGTCCATCGCATGCGCTGCACACCACCACCGGAAGCGGGGACCCCGTTTGAGACCGGTTGGCCTCTGGCTCCCAAGCCCGTCGGTGGCCGGCGTCTCCCCGCTCGACGTACAGGTGTTGGCGACGTCGGCGGGGAGAAGTACTCGTCGCTCGAGCTCGACGCAGCTGCAGACATCAGATTATTTCCCTGTGCGGGGTCCTGTGCCTGTGAGGCGGAGCTGAGCGGCGGGTCCGGAGATGGATTGTTGTGCGCTCGTTGTCTGGCTCTTGTCAACATGATCTTAGATTTTTACATTATTTTTGTTTTGACACTGTCACTTTCATTTTCTGTATACTGTTGTTATATGTATGAACAATCATATTGGTATATAGGCATATTTTATTACTGTTGTATTTTATATACTGGTATTTTACTTTTTTATGTTTTAAAAGCAGATGTAGACTATTTCAAATAAATTTCTTTGAATAATTCTTTGACAGCCCAATTTTTTGCATGTTGACGTATGCGTTGGTTGCCAGTTATTATTATTATTATTATTAGTAGAAGTCCAAGTGGCAGTTTGTGCAAGCCCGTCTGGGTAGGTACCACCCACTAATCAGTTATTCTACCGCCAAATAACAGGTTCAGGTTTGAAGGGCGAGTGAGCCAGTGTAACTACAGGCACAAGGGACATAAAATCTTAGTTCCAAAGGTTGGTGGCACATTGACGATGTAAAGAATACTTAATATTTTTTACAGAGTCATTGTCTATGGGTGATGGTGACCACTTACCATCAGGTGGCCCATATCCTCGTCCACCAACCTATAACATGAAAAAAAACTACTACAAAGACAAATGTATAAGAACATATGTATATATCATTTAAACATTATTTGCTCTAGCAGAATAAGATAAGGTTATTCTTTTCATAATGATTAATTATTATTATTTGTAAGAAAACTCCCGGAGTGATTTTTTTTTCCTAAGTTTGAGTCATACAGTGGTCTTAATTTATGTGGGCTAAAGCCGCGAGCTACTGTGTATTATTATAAGAGAATGAGAAAAGTTATGGGCTGCGTAATCGTCCTTGTACACACATTTGCGGTCTTGGCAAGGAAATCCTTGAGCATTTGCCGCCTTTGCCGGGTATATAAGCTCGTACTCATCCGTGCGAAGCCATGGACGGAAGAACACTCGAAGAGAAAGTATTTGCCCAAAAAAGAATAACTTATACAAATATTAATTAATATTTATATAAACATATATAATTGAATTATTATAATTATTAAATAAATACTTAATAATATTATCATATCATTGTACATTACAGAAAATACTCAAGACTAAATTACATTCATTAATTTTTGAATTACGAATTTCAATAATTCATTTAAACTTATTATACTTTTTTCCAAGGAACACGATTAAGAAGAGATTTAAGCAAAAATGCTGACAATCATTTTCACTTACTTCAATTTCGCGACAGTTTTATTTTCTATCCTTAAACTTAATCAGTTTGTTGGTTATGCAGACATTTTTTTTATTGGAAAACGCGTTTCCCGCATGAAGTGAGAGGTATGTGGGACTCACCGGTAACGAAGTGCAATACCAAAAAACCAACGATACTTTCGCCGTTCCTTTCAGAGACGCTCTACAGTCCATGTAGATTGGCCCGCTTATGGGTCTCCAATCTAGAAGGGTTCCTAGAGTACAGAGAGCCGTTTTAGTCACTGCAACGCTTACAGCGGGGGGAGAAGGTACGCTTAGCGTTGATATCTTATCTGTGGTATTCTTTAACGGAGCGAGTCAACGGGAGCACTCCCCTCACACGCCCTCTCCGCAGCCTCATCACGAAGATTTCACAGGAAACCTTCTTCTAGTATATCTCAGATTGATGTCCAGCAAAGAAATCATCAATGGTTGATCGACCTGCTCTGAGCCCGTACTGAGTCGGAAAGTCAACTATATTGTGCTGAAGATAATAATAACAAATAATAATCTGGATTCAATTCAGTTTATTATTTATTTTTTACTTCATTTATCAAGTAAAAGCTTGTTTTAAAATAGGTTTTAACTCGGAAACTTATCGTATGAGTACCGTATCAAATTTTCGTAAATAATATGCAATCGTATCAACTCGTAACATTTGTTTTGAAACAATTAGCGTACAACTTTGAGATCTTGTTATGATATTGTTTGTTTTCAACACAATAAGCCGTGTTCAAGTGTATTAGATTATTTTAAGTGAGGTGCACTTAAGATCTTCTATCAGTAGCGTTAGTAAGAGTTTGCTTCGAGTCGCAATCGTGAAATGTTGAAAACCGAATCAGGGTAAGACGCCATTTTGACGAATGTGGTTTAATCTTAATTATTAAAATTTATGTCTTATTTATTTTCTTTTTTTTTTGCAAATATAGATAACAAATTTGAACTCAATAAACATTAATCCGTCCGTACGTGAGGCTTATTATATTTTCTCGTTTATTTATTTTGCATGATATGTTTACGCGTTCGTGTGTGAAAGACCCGTCAATTGTTATTTTCGTTTCAAAGCAACATCGAGTGGAATATTTTGTGTAACAATAACAATACTCTGTTACGACTTCACACAAATAAAATAAAATTTGTTTTACTTGATACTGAATTATGAAAAGGCTTAAAAATTATAAATGATAAATGTTATGAAGTCTTAACAATGATATTCTAATAAACAGATATGCATATAGTTATATCCATACTAAACAACAGAAAAAAGTGTGCCGCGCCGGGGACCGTTTATTTTAGTTTATTTTTACATTTCGTTAAAAGTAAATAGGATAGCTTGATAAAAACAATAAGTAAAAGGGATAACTAGATGTTTTAATGACGCAAAACGTATTACTACGTAATTATGATGTATTATAACGTATTACTACGTAAAACGACTAAAGGAAAACGTCCCAATTAGGACGTTTTCTAGTCTTCACTTATTGCGCCTTAATAACATATCTGTTTACTAGAACATCATTGGGTCTTAAATGCCCCGTAATAAATAAAAAAATAATGTCGCAGCCATCGTGTTAATATACTAGAAGGGTTATTAATATCAGTAGTAATTTATCGTATTGATTACACTACGGTAAGTTTTCACGTACGCTAAATGAACATACATGTATTTTCTAAGACTACTCACAATATTGAAATGGAATTAAACACAAATCAACGGAACAATGTATACATAAAGTATGATATCAATGAAATTATATTATCGCGATATATTACAAGAATTACTTTAATCATAAAATTACGCGCTCAAAGAGAAAATATTTTCTTTTTCATATCAATATTCGCCGACTCGAGTCGCTGCGGACGTGTTGGAACATTTCAATAAATCAGAAAAGGTCGTATTGATTTCAATAATAAGAATATTTTTCTTTTCACTCTACTCACTCACTCACTCAGTGTGTGTTATACATAACTTTTTTATTCATTTATTTATTAATTAGTGAAATTAGTTCAATTTCATTAAGTTATTTAGACCGAATTGTTGTCTGTTTAAACTTTAATATTTGTCATTTGTACAAGACACCTGTTCTATATATGTATATATGAATCGTAATGTATATGTTAATTATCTATTCCGATGTTATATAAATAAACTATACTTTATATTCTTATTTTTAGGGTTCCGTAGTATTAGGAACTCTTATAGTTTCGTCATGTCTGTCCGTCTGTCTGTCCTGGCTCGTTCTCCGCCGTTTCTGCACCGATTGCCACGCAAAATTGGTGGAGAGATGTATACTGATAATCCAAAAATAGTTTTTTAAAATTATCGAAAAATAATCATTTTTACCCTCCTCCCCCCTAACTTTTGAAATACTATTACAATAATTCTGAAAAAAATGAGCTGTATACCTGCAAGTAAGTACTTTCAACGAAAACTATAGCGGACTCTGTATCATACATAGTTATTTTTATATAAATCGAACAACTTATGACGTGCTAATAAATGGTAATGAATGGAAATAACTACCTTCAAATTATGAAAATAAGTAGGAATGTTACATATCTATATACAGAAGTGGGCCAGGGTAGAAATAGAGTATTTCATATGTCATGTGCGTGTCCGACACGCTCTTGAACCTTTTTTTTAAATGTGAATCCTTACATTACATCATAGCTTCTAAGGTTGGCGTATTGGCCAAGGATTGATTATTATTTACTAGAGTGCATTGGCCCAACACACATAAATTTTGATCTAGGGTTGGTGGTGACCACTTACCCTCAGATAGCCCATTTACATATACTATTTATTTATTTGCATCACGTAATATTTAAGCTGCTTCAAATCCAATGGTTGATCCTGTGTTACCTATGTGGTTGTTATATTGTCATGTAAAGCTGAAAAATGTAAGTGAAAGGAAAAGCCTGTTATAGATCCAGTAAGCAACCTCCTTTCCTCATACAATAGAGATTCAAAGTTTATTCCACCAAAATGATCCGCTGCAGGTTCATTTATTTCATATATATGTTAGAGAATTTGATCAAATGCGAAAAATTTCTTTATAATAGTTTCCTTAACGAGAGAATTACTTAATATCCAAATTAATACTCAATATTCGAAAACAAGATATATTTATTCAAGTAAGCTCTTTTTGAGTTAAATGTAAAGAACAAACAAGAAACTTAGTATTTGCCCTTTCGACCATTCCAATTACAGTTTTTAAATAAAGTATTCAGAGTCAGAAAACCTTCGTCGGTTTTCAAATTAATTACTTTATCAAGTTTTCAACTCTTAGTACCTTTTGAATCTAAACATCAAATCATTGCGTCGCAATATGTCATTCTCAATTGGTAAAGCAGATTATTGCTCACACTGTGCACACGAAAATAGATCTTAAGGCGACGAACCTTCTCTTACCCCCACTGTAAAATTAAATTGATGTATGTCCTGCCTAGAAATCAACAAAAAGATAGTCCATTTAGATTGAACTCACTGATTCGAACCTCGATTAACGAGTAATCATCAGCTCAGGGTTCAATCATAAATAATTATAATGGTACGTGTAATATGGAAATTTGATTCAAATAGTTGAATATTCAATTACTGCTGGGAAAGAATATTTAAATTTCACACACATACGATTTAGACTGCTTACCGTTCGTTGTATTTTATAGAATAAATTATGGTATTTGAAGGCAATTAAATTAAATTTGGAAAATTTGATTGGGAGATCCGGTTTCTGAAGCTAGATTGTAGCTAGCTAGTTAGGTTCAAAATCCCGGTAAAGCCAGTTAAAAATATTCAGTTAATTTGGTCAAAAAGTGTCAAAAAGGTCAGCCGAGTTATAAATGTGTACATTCGTGTGCCATAATGTTTCGAAATAGAGATTGCACATATCATTATAAAAATAATTTCCTAAGCAGTTGGCTAGAATGTGATGATTAGTGCATACTCGTGTTGTTCGGAATACATCATTAGTAAATATTGAGTCAGTTCTCTCCGAAATATTAAATCTTAGGTGATATAGGATACTGTATAGATATTTTTTTTAGGTAATTAAATCATATAAAGTTGTAATTTTAGGTAAAAAGCAAATAAAAAACATTTTTGCGAACTTAGACATACATATAATGGGTGGTAGGGCTTTGCGCAAGCCCGCCTGGGTAGGTACCATCCACTCATCAGATATTCTACCGCTAAACAACAGTAGGCAGTATTGTTGTGTTCCAGTTTGAAGGATGAGTGAGCCAGCCAGCCAGACACAAGGGACATAGCATCTTAGTTGTAGTCTTAGAATAGTTAATATTTCTTACAGCGTCATTGTCTATGGGCGATGGTGACCACTTACCATCAGGTGGCCCATATGCTCGTCCGCCAACCTATTCCATAAAAAATATTGTATAAAAATACTACGAGCATGGGATCTATAGCGAATTTTCGCAATATCATTATAATGGTATCCCTAAGGTTCATGTAAATTTTCAGCTTCTTGGGAATTTATACAGGGGGTGCCATTATTCGGGCCAACTTGACCGGAATCGTATATAAATAAAATTTCGGCATCTAGATTAACATAAATGATAAATGATCAATGAAATGGTATAAAAAATATTCTCTATTAATGGTCACCCTAAGGTACGGAGACTTAAATCAACCTTTTTTAAAAGTCTAAATGTAAACCTTATTGGAAATACTGCCATCAGATATACAACCAGCCTAAATCGATATTCATTCAAATTCTTTTGCTCCCGGTCTCGAGTCAAATAACATTTAAATCACCTTAAGCGACTATTTGAGTTGATCCCGGTACTCTTTGATGTTATTTATCGTATAAAAACTAAATAAAAGAAATCTTGTTTACCTTCTTATTATAATCTAAACCCTCACTCCCGCATATAAAATAAGAACGTACCAAAACATAAACAAAAACAGTATATATTTACTTAAATAATATAAACTAGTGGGTCTCTCGCAAAAGTCTTTCAAACTTATGACAGATTTTGTTTTTTTTTTTTCATTTCTTTGTAAACTGCAAGTCACTAATTTTTACATTTGGCGCCAAAATGATGAAACCTATTTTTTAAGCGACTTCAAAGAAAGGAGTGATCGTATGTAAATATTTCTACATTTTGTTTTTCACACAAAATCGTCCGACTTCTACAATACGTTTTTAAATTAAATTATGTTATGTTACTTTTTGGTGATCACTTTGAAGTCGGTGTTATTTTTAAAAAAATATATTTTATCAATCATTTTTTTTAATTAAAAATAGAATTTTATTTCACATTAGTTCAAATGGTATTGGAGTTTATCGAAAACAATTTCCTTTAATTTTGTATATATTTTTAATTTTTTTTCTTAAACTTCCATAGCGTCGCTCTCTAACCGGCCAGTAACTTTTTCAAAAGAAATTATTTGTTAATTCGTAAT